>NC_069500.1:1342306978-1342521978 GCF_027579735.1 Bombina bombina | reverse complement strand
TAATAGAAGACTTATCTCTTACCCAACAAACCCATCTTTCTATATTATAGTATTACAGTACCCCATTGGTGTACACATAACACATAACAAATTCTGAACTATTCAGACGATATTCACCCACCCTCCCAATGAACCTCCCCACCAATAACAAGCATTCCATAAATAACTAATTTACTTCAAACTTTTTATATTACTTAAATAATAATCTGGTAATAAAGTAGATACTAGGTGTCAAATCTGATTATTGGGTGACATTCCTTTTAAGCCTGTTTGGAAATATTGCCTTTATATAGTTGTTTCATCTCCACAAATTGACATATTTAATGTAATTCTCCCCTTTCATCTGTCACATTTAGATCTAATTTACTTACACAGACATATCACAAGCTGTGTTATGGCCATAAACAAAACATTAAGCCAAACAAAAATTGAACTGCAGAACAAAATGTCTTCTATCTAGAGATCATTCTATATATATAAAAAATATGTAAAAACATTTCTCAATATTTTTAAAATATAATTATATTCAATCTCTTTGCCATTCCTGTTACATATTATCCTTCCTCAGAAAACTTACAATACAAACATGTTAGCAATTAATGGCCCATCACAATCTTTAAGAAAAATGAATCAAATGATTTATCTACAAAAATCCCCATAGACTTTTTGGGGGGGTTTTCTGTAGAAAAAACATGAGATACATTTTTCAAATTGCTGTGATCGATCCCTTTACTTTAAAATCATTCATTATTATCCCTTACACACACTGTGTTTCCTTCTAAGCCATCTACCCATATAGGAGGATCAGATATTCACCCAAGAGTTGTATAGCAAGACAAAGATAGTAACATAACAACATAAAACAAAATGGCTGCATACTTTGGGGGTGCGATCAATTAAAGTTCCTTTATTGCTACAAATATGTAAAATGTACATGGAGATGTAAGAGGTGTTTTATGCATTTCACTCCCCCATTGGCCCTTAATAATATCTATCTACATTCTACTTACCTGGCCAAGAGTAATACAGGGTATCATTTATGAAGCTGTAGACCCAACTTCTGGGGACGAGCACTGCAGGCTTATGAAAGCAGGCTGGACATGCTTGTTAAGTAGCTGTGGTAAAGATCACCAAAGGTCACCTGGGATTGCACAAGAGCAGGGGGCACAACTGCACAAACAATGGCTTGTGCAATGATAACTGTGGACAGCTTGTTTATTAGTCAGTGAAAATCACCTTATACATAAAACATTATTCAAATAAGACATGTGCATGGGCAAAAAAATAGTTTCATCTAAAAAAATGTAGATTTTGAAAAACATACAGTTCGGCAGAATTTTTTTGTCCATGCATGCATTTGGTTGAGATGAATTTTGGATTGGATTGGATTAATTACCATTTTTCCAATAGGAACAGCTTATAAAGGCAATTCATATTAACAAAAATCTTACATTATATGATTCGAACAATTAAAAGAACCTACTTTTCAAAGTTAAAAGAACATACAACTCCTGTGATTGAAACCAAGATTTAGTGCCTGATTGGCTGTCCCTAATATCAGTCATGAGTAATACTATGCTAGGATTGGACAGGGAATGATGAAGAAATTAATGGTACGACATTACAAAAAAAGGAGCTTATTAACCAACAATATAACTCCTTCCCTCAATCTTGCACCTTTTTTTTTTTGGCACCAAACGTCATGAATGAATCAATTGAATCAAGCAATCATTTGTTTAATGTCTATTTTGTCCAATAATGTATTCGGCTTTACGTATATATCAAAAGTCTAAAGGCCCAAATGCATATCTTTAATTTACATCATATTCCAACTCAAGGGATTAAATACGTACTTAATAAGAATATATAGAGCAAATGTCCACAGCACCAAATTCAAGAAAAAATTATTTGTTTTATTTGCTCTTTTTGTTATATTTAGGGCTAGATTTATCAACGCTGAGGCGTACAGGGGCGCGTATACGCGCCCCTGTACACCTCAGCTCACCTGTGGCGGGGCGAAATTACCCGCAGGTAATTAACATTGCACACGAGTGCAATTTTTCGCTCGCGTGCAATCCCGCCCCCTGCCCGCGCACAGCCAATCACGCGCGGGCAGAAGCTGTCAATCTCCTCGGTCGGATTCGACCGAGGAGATTGAATTTCGCCACAATAGAGGTGGCGAAGATGTTAGGGAAGCAGCGGTCTGGTGACCGCTGCTTGATAAATCTCGGCGAGCAAGTTCTTGCGAGAACTTGAAGCCGAAGAGGCTTGATAAATCGAGCCCTTAGGGGTGTTTGCAGTGGCCCCTCATCACCTGCACCAGGTATAGTGCTTTTTGTCTAACTTGGACTGTATTACTATCTAATAAGGATGAATGCACCAGCAAAATTTAAAGAAAATGAAAAAATTCTGATGAAATTAATAAATATTTATTATTTTTCTTTAAATTACTTTTTCGGGTAACAATACAATTAGGGGTAATCTGTAGAGCACCCAATCTTCTTCTTGCCAGAGCCCCGCCCATTCTAACAGGAGGCTTAGTGTACTCGGATCCCAGGTCTCAAACCTCCTGTTAGTGCGGCCGGGCCTCTGGCATGAAGAGGATCGGGTTAGCGCACACTCCAGAATGCGTAAGGGTAAGTATTGCAGCTACAGATGAACTTTTCATCTGTAGCTTTGAAACATTTTCATTTGTTTTAACGAAAACTAATGTAAATGTTTAACTAAAATTCAGTATTTGTTTGAAACTTAATGAATACCGAATAGCGCAACAAACAAATATTCAGGGAAATGAATGTCCCCAAATATTCGGAATGACAATTTCTTCTGAAACAAAATTTTCTAGGCTGCACAAGCCTAATACCTAATAAGTACATACTTTTTATGTAAGTACGCTATATTTCTTTGAACCTCTACATTTCCTATACCTAACGATGTATTAAACTAGGAAAAACTATTTTATAATAAATATTGCATGGTAGCTAACCCTATGGCTCCGGTTCTAAGCCCATTGGCGTTACCTAATTATGCTTCTTTAAAGTCAAGATCATATTCAAAATTAATTGAGCATAATTTGCAAAGTGGTTTCTGTAAATGTTTGTAATTGTAAAATGTTCTCATGTCCCTTTCTTTCATGTAATTAACAAGAGTCCATGAGCTAGTGACGTATGGGATATACATTCCTACCAGGAGGGGCAAAGTTTCCCAAACCTTAAAATGCCTATAAATACACCCCTCACCACACCCACAAATCAGTTTTTACAAACTTTGCCTCCAAGGGAGGTGGTGAAGTAAGTTTGTGCTAGATTCTACGTTGATATGCGCTCCGCAGCAAGTTGGAGCCCGGTTTTCCTCTCAGCGTGCAGTGAATGTCAGAGGGATGTGAAGAGAGTATTGCCTATTGAATGCAGTGATCTCCTTCTACGGGGTCTATTTCATAAGGTTCTCTGTTATCGGTCGTAGAGATTCATCTCTTACCTCCCTTTTCAGATCGACGATATACTCTTATATTTACCATTACCTCTACTGATTCTCGTTTCAGTACTGGTTTGGCTTTCTACAAACATGTAGATGAGTGTCCTGGGGTAAGTAAGTCTTATTTTTTGTGACACTCTAAGCTATGGTTGGGCACTTTATTTATAAAGTTCTAAATATATGTATTCAAACATTTATTTGCCTTGACTCAGAATGTTCAACTTTCCTTATTTTCAGACAGTCAGTTTCATATTTGGGATTATGCATTGAATTATCATATTTTTCTTACCTCAAAAATTTGATATTTTTCCCTGTGGGCTGTTAGGCTCGCGGGGGCTGAAAATGCTTCATTTTATTGCGTCATTCTTGGCGCGGACTTTTTTGGCGCAAAAATTCTTTTCCGTTTCCGGCGTCATACGTGTCGCCGGAAGTTACGTCATTTTTTTGACGTTATTTTGCGCCAAAAATGTCGGCGTTCCGGATGTGGCGTCATTTTTGGCGCCAAAAGCATTTAGGCGCCAAATAATGTGGGCGTCTTATTTGGCGCTAAAAAATATGGGCGTCGCTTTTGTCTCCACATTATTTCAGTCTCATTTTTCATTTGCTTCTGGTTGCTAGAAGCTTGATATTTGGCATTCTTTCCCATTCCTGAAACTGTCTTATAAGGAATTTGATCTATTTTGCTTTATATGTTGTTTTTTCTCTTACATATTGCAAGATGTCTCACGTTGCATCTGAGCCAGAAGATACTACAGGAAAATCACTGCCTGCTGGATCTACCAAAGCTAAGTGTATCTGCTGTAAATTTTTGGTAGCTATTCCTCCAGCTGTTGTTTGTAATATTTGTCATGACAAACTTGTTAAAGCAGATAATATTTCCTTTAGTAATGTACCATTGCCTGTTGCAGTTCCCTCAACATCTAAGGTGCAGAATGTTCCTGATAACATAAGAGATTTTGTTTCTGAATCCATAAAGAAGGCTTTGTCTGTTATTTCTCCTTCTAGTAAACGTAAAAAGTCTTTTAAATCTTCTCTCTCTACAGATGAATTTTTAAATGAACACCATCATTCTGATTCTTTGGACTCTTCTGATTCAGAGGATTCTATCTCAGAGATTGATGCTGATAAATCTTCATATTTATTTAAGATGGAATTTATTCGCTCTTTACTTAAAGAAGTACTAATTGCTTTAGAAATAGAGGATTCTAGTCCTCTTGATACTAATTCTATACGTTTGGATAAGGTTTTTAAAGCTCCTGCGGTTATTCCAGAAGTTTTTCCTGTTCCTAATGCTATTTCTGCAGTGATTTCCAAAGAATGGGATAAATTGGGTAATTCATTTACTCCTTCTAAACGTTTTAAGCAATTATATCCTGTTCCGCCTGACAGGTTAGAATTTTGGGACAAAATCCCTAAAGTTGATGGGGCTATTTCTACCCTTGCTAAACGTACTACCATTCCTACGTCAGATGGTACCTCGTTTAAGGATCCTTTAGATAGAAAAATTGAATCCTTTCTAAGAAAAGCTTATCTGTGTTCAGGTAATCTTCTTCTTAGACCTGCTATATCATTGGCTGATGTTGCTGCAGCTTCAACTTTTTGGTTGGAAACCCTAGCGCAACAAGTTGCAAATCGTGATTCTCATGATATTATTATTCTTCTTCAGCATGCTAATAATTTTATCTGTGATGCCATTTTTGATATTATTAGAGTTGATGTTAGGTTTATGTCTCTAGCTATCTTAGCCAGAAGAGCTTTATGGCTTAAGACTTGGAATGCTGATATGGCTTCTAAATCAACTCTACTTTCCATTTCTTTCCAGGGAAACAAATTATTTGGTTCTCAGTTGGATTCTATTATTTCAACTGTTACTGGTGGGAAAGGAACTTTTTTACCACAGGATAAAAAATCTAAAGGTAAAAACAGGGCTAACAATCGTTTTCGTTCCTTTCGTTTCAACAAAGAACAAAAGCCTGATCCTTCGTCCTCAGGAGCAGTTTCAGTTTGGAAACCATCTCCAGTCTGGAATAAATCCAAGCCTGCTAGAAAGGCAAAGCTTGCTTCTAAGTTCACATGAAGGTACGGCCCTCATTCCAGTTCAGCTGGTAGGGGGCAGGTTACGTTTTTTCAAAGAAATTTGGATCAATTCTGTTCACAATCTTTGGATTCAGAGCATTGTTTCAGAAGGGTACAGAATTGGTTTCAAGATGAGACCTCCTGCAAAGAGATTTTTTCTTTCCCGTGTCCCAGTAAATCCAGTGAAAGCTCAAGCATTTCTGAATTGTGTTTCAGATCTAGAGTTGGCTGGAGTAATTATGCCAGTTCCAGTTCCGGAACAGGGGATGGGGTTTTATTCAAATCTCTTCATTGTACCAAAGAAGGAGAATTCCTTCAGACCAGTTCTGGATCTAAAATTATTGAATCGTTATGTAAGGATACCAACGTTCAAGATGGTAACTGTAAGGACTATATTGCCTTTTGTTCAGCAAGGGAATTATATGTCCACAATAGATTTACAGGATGCATATCTGCATATTCCGATTCATCCAGATCATTTTCAGTTCCTGAGATTCTCTTTTCTAGACAAGCATTACCAATTTGTGGCTCTACCGTTTGGCCTTGCTACAGCTCCAAGAATTTTCACAAAGATTCTCGGTGCCCTTCTGTCTGTAATCAGAGAACAGGGTATTGTGTTATTTCCTTATTTGGACGATATCTTGGTACTTGCTCAGTCTTTACATTTAGCAGAGTCTCATACGAATCGACTTGTGTTGTTTCTTCAAGATCATGGTTGGAGGATCAATTTACCAAAAAGTTCTTTGATTCCTCAAACAAGGGTAACCTTTCTGGGTTTCCAGATAGATTCAGTGTCCATGACTCTGTCTTTAACAGACAAGAGACGTCTAAAATTGATTACAGCTTGTCGAAACCTTCAGTCACAATCATTCCCTTCGGGAGCCTTATGCATGGAAATTCTAGGTCTTATGACTGCTGCATCGGACGCGATCCCCTTTGCTCGTTTTCACATGCGACCTCTTCAGCTCTGTATGCTGAACCAATGGTGCAGGGATTACACGAAGATATCTCAATTAATATCTTTAAAACCGATTGTTCGACACTCTCTAACGTGGTGGACAGATCACCATCGTTTAATTCAGGGGGCTTCTTTTGTTCTTCCGACCTGGACTGTAATTTCAACAGATGCAAGTCTTACAGGTTGGGGAGCTGTGTGGGGATCTCTGACGGCACAGGGAGTTTGGGAATCTCAGGAGGTGAGATTACCGATCAATATTTTGGAACTCCGTGCAATTTTCAGAGCTCTTCAGTTTTGGCCTCTTCTGAAGAGAGAATCGTTCATTTGTTTTCAGACAGACAATGTCACAACTGTGGCATACATCAATCATCAAGGAGGGACTCACAGTCCTCTGGCTATGAAAGAAGTATCTCGAATTCTGGTTTGGGCGGAATCCAGCTCCTGTCTAATCTCTGCGGTTCATATCCCAGGTGTAGACAATTGGGAAGCGGATTATCTCAGTCGCCAAACGTTGCATCCGGGCGAATGGTCTCTTCACCCAGAGGTATTTCTTCAGATTGTTCAAATGTGGGGACTTCCAGAGATAGATCTGATGGCCTCTCATCTAAACAAGAAACTTCCCAGGTATCTGTCCAGATCCCGGGATCCTCAGGTGGAGGCAGTGGATGCATTATCACTTCCTTGGAAGTATCATCCTGCCTATATCTTTCCGCCTCTAGTTCTTCTTCCAAGAGTAATCTCCAAGATTCTGAGGGAATGCTCGTTTGTTCTGCTAATAGCTCCGGCATGGCCTCACAGGTTTTGGTATGCGGATCTTGTCCGGATGGCATCTTGCCAACCATGGACTCTTCCGTTAAGACCAGACCTTCTGTCGCAAGGTCCTTTTTTCCATCCGGATCTGAAATCCTTAAACTTAAAGGTATGGAGATTGAACGCTTGATTCTTAGTCAAAGAGGTTTCTCTGACTCTGTGATTGATACTATGTTACAGGCTCGTAAATCTGTATCTAGAGAGATATATTATAGAGTCTGGAAGACTTATATTTCTTGGTGTCTTACTCATCATTTTTCTTGGTATTCTTTTAGAATTCCGAGAATATTACAATTTCTTCAGGATGGTTTAGATAAGGGTTTGTCCGCAAGTTCCTTGAAAGGACAAATCTCTGCTCTTTCTGTTCTTTTTCACAGAAAGATTGCTATTCTTCCTGATATTCATTGTTTTGTACAAGCTTTGGTTCGTATAAAACCTGTCATTAAGTCAATTTCTCCTCCATGGAGTTTGAATTTGGTTCTGGGAGCTCTTCAAGCTCCTCCGTTTGAACCTATGCATTCATTAGACATTAAATTGCTTTCTTGGAAAGTTTTGTTCCTTTTGGCCATCTCTTCTGCCAGAAGAGTTTCTGAATTATCTGCTCTTTCTTGTGAGTCTCCTTTTCTGATTTTTCATCAGGATAAGGCGGTGTTGCGAACTTCTTTTGAATTTTTACCTAAGGTTGTGAATTCCAACAACATTAGTAGAGAAATCGTGGTTCCTTCATTATGTCCTAATCCTAAGAATTCTAAGGAGAAATCGTTACATTCTTTGGATGTTGTTAGAGCTTTGAAATATTATGTTGAAGCTACTAAATCTTTCCGAAAGACTTCTAGTCTATTTGTCATCTTTTCTGGTTCTAGAAAAGGTCAGAAAGCTTCTGCCATTTCTTTGGCATCCTGGTTGAAATCTTTAATTCATCTTGCCTATGTTGAGTCGGGTAAAACTCCGCCTCAGAGGATTACAGCTCATTCTACTAGGTCAGTTTCTACTTCCTGGGCGTTTAGGAATGAAGCTTCAGTTGATCAGATTTGCAAAGCAGCGACTTGGTCCTCTTTGCATACTTTTACTAAATTCTACCATTTTGATGTATTCTCTTCTTCTGAAGCAGTTTTTGGTAGAAAGGTACTTCAGGCAGTGGTTTCGGTTTGAATCTTCTGCTTATGTTTTTCATTAAACTTTATTTTGGGTGTGGATTATTTTCAGCAGGAATTGGCTGTCTTTATTTTATCCCTCCCTCTCTAGTGACTCTTGTGTGGAAAGATCCACATCTTGGGTATTCATTATCCCATACGTCACTAGCTCATGGACTCTTGTTAATTACATGAAAGAAAACATAATTTATGTAAGAACTTACCTGATAAATTCATTTCTTTCATATTAACAAGAGTCCATGAGGCCCACCCTTTTTTGTGGTGGTTATGATTTTTTTGTATAAAGCACAATTATTCCAATTCCTTATTTTATATGCTTCGCACTTTTTTCTTATCACCCCACTTCTTGGCTATTCGTTAAACTGATTTGTGGGTGTGGTGAGGGGTGTATTTATAGGCATTTTAAGGTTTGGGAAACTTTGCCCCTCCTGGTAGGAATGTATATCCCATACGTCACTAGCTCATGGACTCTTGTTAATATGAAAGAAATGAATTTATCAGGTAAGTTCTTACATAAATTATGTTTTTTGGTAGGGTAAAGAAGGCTTGATGCTCCTAGACTGCTTGTGGATATCACAGAGTGTTCTAAAGACGTGGTTAGAATTTTTCACCTACACTTCCTTCTAGCATAAATAATTCATAAAGTCTCACCTCAAGGTCATTTCTCACTATTATGAGGTTGTTTCGTTTTTCTCTTTTGTTTTTCTTTAACCATTTTTTAGTTTTCTTTTTTTATATTTTTTGCATATGAACTGTTTTATAGAGGGAGATTTTTTTTTATTTTAATTAGTTTGCTCTATAAGGTTTTGAAGGCATTGGGGCCTATTTACCAAATGTCTTGCGGACCTGATCCGACAGTGCGGATCAGGTCCGCAAGAAATCGCTGAATGCGGAGAGCAAAACGATCTCCGTATTCAGCATTGCACCAGCAGCTCACAAGAGCTGCTGGTGCAACGCCGCCCCCTGCAGACTCGCGGCCAATGGGCCGCCAGCAGGGAGTGTCAATCAACCCGATCGTACTCGATCGGGTTGAATTCCAGCGATTCCTGTCTGCCTGTTCAGAGCAGGCGGACAGGGTTATGGAGCAGCGGTCTTTGTGACCGCTGCTGCATAACTTGTGTTTCTGGTGAGTCTGAAGACTTGCCAGAAACACGGGCCATCAAGCTCCGTTCGGAGCTTGATAGATAGGCCCCATTGGCTGCAGGGCCACTACCCATGCAGTTTTTGGTCAAGAGACTAAAATGTGTGCACACATTATTCTTGAGTATAGTTCAACTTCAAAATGTTGTGAAAGTAGAAACAAAATACATAAACACAGAAACACACACATAGACAAATACACACACTCAGATACACACACAGAAACACTCACACAAATACTCATACCCAAACCCAGACACTCAGATACAAAGATACACTAAGGCACACACTCACACACCCAAAGAAACACTAACACAAATACTCATACCCAAACACAGACACTCAGGCACAAAGGTACAATCAGGCACACACTCAAACACCAAAAGAAACACTCACACACTCACACAAATACTCATACACAGACACTCAGAAACACACTCACATACCCAAAGAAACACTCACACGCTCACACAGACACCTACAAGAACACTGCAGCTCAGTATTCCTCAGTGTTCCGCTCCAGGAACCCCTTCCTCCCCCAGTTCCCATGTCACTCCGAGAACCCTGATTGAGGCTGTGGTTGACTGCAAAACTATAACCCTTTTGTTAACAAAATGAGTTTTAAATTATTTCAAAGTATATATTTTGTATGTAGACCTTTAACAATGCAGGAATTAATTTCCGAAGCATTTGAAAATAACTTTTATATCCCTTAAATCTCTATAAATTTCAAAAAGGTACAGTCTATAGCAGATGTATTATTGGTGAACAAAACAGACTGCTGAATATAAGCAGAGCTGGGAACAAAGGTACTTTATTCACATCAGTACAATACACATATTACATTCATTTGAATAAAGCACAAAGATGTACTTCAGAAAAGCTATAAATCAGTCTTTTAAAAAATAAAAATGTTTACCTGAAAATGGAAACAATTTCTTACCACAAGTTAGTGCAAATGAATACATTAAGGTACCAAAGAAATGCAAACATATCTAAAAATAACTGAATTTTAGGACTTGATGAAATTTTGCCAGTACAGTCTGAGCCTCTGAGTCTACACAGCATAAAATCTCCTACTGTGATATAGATTATGTGTAAACTGATATTTTTCCATTTCCAATAAATGTTTACTTGAATATCCCAATGCCTTTTTATTTTCTTACTTTGGTTTTGGTTTATCTTCTTTATTACTGTATAACAAAGCCCACAAAATGCAATTGCTAGGAGAGGAACATTTGCCAGAAACCTCAAATGTATTCAATGGTTTATGCTAGTTGTTTACTACAAATATATTCCTATAATTTCTTACCATAGCTGCCAGAAGCGTTTCAGTGGAACCCTGTATTCCAGGCCACATTATGGTTGTAATAAAATTCTTCTTATGACGTTAGCTGTGCTTAAGTACAGTCTAAACTTATTACATTAACTTCACAATCAATTTGGAAGAACTCTTATTTTTATGATGCACATCAATTATCAAACTGTGCAGAAACATACACATTAAAGGATGGGATTACCTATACCAAGTAATTATCTATGGCTTCAATCTGCTGGCTCTAAAAAAACAAGGTTTTAAGGAGAGTATATCTTAGGTTGGTTCAAGTTGCACATTAATGAAGCAGAGATTTATTTAAAGAGACATCATATATATACCTATGTACATGAATTATAGTTATTAATTAAATAATGTTAATATATATTTATTTATTAAAGGAAGAATATAATGAAAAATTAAGTGAAAAAGTGAAAAAAAAGAATGGCCTTTTTTATTTTAAATTTTATTTTTTAGGATAGTATTTTAAGGTAGACGTTATTATTTTGGGTGTTGGGGGGTTACTTGTATTGTGGAGGGGGTCTTGTAATTTTGTTTAGGTGAAAGAGCTGTATTATCTTTAGGGCAATGCCCTACAAAAGGGCCTTTTAAGGGCTATTGTAACTTACTTTAGAGTTAAGGTTTATTTCTTTCATGTAATTAACAAGAGTCCATGAGCTAGTGACGTATGGGATATACATTCCTACCAGGAGGGGCAAAGTTTCCCAAACCTTAAAATGCCTATAAATACACCCCTCACCACACCCACAAATCAGTTTTACAAACTTTGCCTCCAAGGGAGGTGGTGAAGTAAGTTTGTGCTAGATTCTACGTTGATATGCGCTCCGCAGCAAGTTGGAGCCCGGTTTTCCTCTCAGCGTGCAGTGAATGTCAGAGGGATGTGAGGAGAGTATTGCCTATTGAATGCAGTGATCTCCTTCTACGGGGTCTATTTCATAAGGTTCTCTGTTATCGGTCGTAGAGATTCATCTCTTACCTCCCTTTTCAGATCGACGATATACTCTTATATTTACCATTTCCTCTACTGATTCTCGTTTCAGTACTGGTTTGGCTTTCTACTAACATGTAGATGAGTGTCCTGGGGTAAGTAAGTCTTATTTTCTGTGACACTCTAAGCTATGGTTGGGCACTTTATTTATAAAGTTCTAAATATATGTATTCAAACATTTATTTGCCTTGACTCAGAATGTTCAACTTTCCTTATTTCCAGACAGTCAGTTTCATATTTGGGATTATGCTTTAAATTATCATATTTTTCTTACCTCAAAAATTTGACTTTTTTCCCTGTGGGCTGTTAGGCTCGCGGGGGCTGAAAATGCTTCATTTTATTGCGTCATTCTTGGCGCGGACTTTTTTGGCGCAAAAATTCTTTTCCGTTTCCGGCGTCATACGTGTCGCCGGAAGTTGCGTCATTTTTTGACGTTATTTTGCGCCAAAAATGTCGGCGTTCCGGATGTGGCGTCATTTTTGGCGCCAAAAGCATTTGGGCGCCAAATAATGTGGGCGTCTTATTTGGCGCCAAAAAATATGGGCGTCGCTTTTGTCTCCACATTATTTCAGTCTCATTTTTCATTTGCTTCTGGTTGCTAGAAGCTTGATGTTTGGCATTTTTTTCCCATTCCTGAAACTGTCTTATAAGGAATTTGATCTATTTTGCTTTATATGTTGTTTTTTCTCTTACATATTGCAAGATGTCTCACGTTGCATCTGAGCCAGAAGATACTACAGGAAAACCACTGCCTGCTGGATCTACCAAAGCTAAGTGTATCTGCTGTAAACTTTTGGTAGCTATTCCTCCAGCTGTTGTTTGTAATAATTGTCATGACAAACTTGTTAAAGCAGATAATATTTCCTTTAGTGATGTACCATTGCCTGTTGCAGTTCCCTCAACATCTAAGGTGCAGAATGTTCCTGATAACATAAGAGATTTTGTTTCTGAATCCATAAAGAAGGCTTTGTCTGTTATTTCTCCTTCTAGTAAACGTAAAAAGTCTTTTAAATCTTCTCTCTCTACAGATGAATTTTTAAATGAACACCATCATTCTGATTCTTTGGACTCTTCTGGTTCAGAGGATTCTATTTCAGAGATTGATGCTGATAAATCTTCATATTTATTTAAGATGGAATTTATTCGCTCTTTACTTAAAGAAGTACTAATTGCTTTAGAAATAGAGGATTCTAGTCCTCTTGATACTAATTCTATACGTTTGGATAAGGTTTTTAAAGCTCCTGCGGTTATTCCAGAAGTCTTTCCTGTTCCTAATGCTATTTCTGCAGTAATTGCTAAGGAGTGGGATAAATTGGGTAATTCATTTACTCCTTCTAAACGTTTTAAGCAATTATATCCTGTTCCGCCTGACAGGTTAGAATTTTGGGACAAAATCCCTAAAGTTGATGGGGCTATTTCTACCCTTGCTAAACGTACTACCATTCCTACGTCAGATGGTACCTCGTTTAAGGATCCTTTAGATAGAAAAATTGAATCTTTTCTAAGAAAAGCTTATCTATGTTCAGGTAATCTTCTTAGACCTGCTATATCATTGGCTGATGTTGCTGCAGCTTCAACTTTTTGGTTGGAAACTCTAGCGCAACAAGTAACAAATCGTGATTCTCATGATATTATTATTCTTCTCCAGCATGCTAATAATTTCATCTGTGATGCCATTTTTGATATTATTAGAGTTGATGTTAGATTTATGTCTCTGGCTATCTTAGCCAGAAGAGCTTTATGGCTTAAGACCTGGAATGCTGATATGGCTTCTAAATCAACTCTACTTTCCATTTCTTTCCAGGGAAACAAATTATTTGGTTCTCAGTTGGATTCTATTATTTCAACTGTTACTGGTGGGAAAGGAACTTTTTTACCACAGGATAAAAAGTCTAAAGGTAAAAACAGGGCTAACAATCGTTTTCGTTCCTTTCGTTTCAACAAAGAACAAAAGCCTGATCCTTCGTCCTCAGGAGCAGTTTCAGTTTGGAAACCATCTCCAGTCTGGAATAAATCCAAGCCTGCTAGAAAGGCAAAGCCTGCTTCTAAGTTCACATGAAGGTACGGTCCTCATTCCAGTTCAGCTGGTAGGGGGCAGGTTACGTTTTTTCAAAGAAATTTGGATCAATTCTGTTCACAATCTTTGGATTCAGAACATTGTTTCAGAAGGGTACAGAATTGGTTTCAAGATGAGACCTCCTGCAAAGAGATTTTTTCTTTCCCATGTCCCAGTAAATCCAGTGAAAGCTCAAGCATTTCTGAATTGTGTTTCAGATCTAGAGTTGGCTGGAGTAATTATGCCAGTTCCAGTTCCGGAACAGGGGATGGGGTTTTATTCAAATCTCTTCATTGTACCAAAGAAGGAGAATTCCTTCAGACCAGTTCTGGATCTAAAATTATTGAATCGTTATGTAAGGATACCAACGTTCAAGATGGTAACTGTAAGGACTATATTGCCTTTTGTTCAGCAAAGGAATTATATGTCCACAATAGATTTACAGGATGCATATCTGCATATTCCGATTCATCCAGATCATTATCAGTTCCTGAGATTCTCTTTTCTAGACAAGCATTACCAATTTGTGGCTCTACCGTTTGGCCTTGCTACAGCTCCAAGAATTTTCACAAAGATTCTCGGTGCCCTTCTGTCTGTAATCAGAGAACAGGGTATTGTGGTATTTCCTTATTTGGACGATATCTTGGTACTTGCTCCGTCTTTACATTTAGCAGAGTCTCATACGAATCGACTTGTGTTGTTTCTTCAAGATCATGGTTGGAGGATCAATTTACCAAAAAGTTCTTTGATTCCTCAAACAAGGGTAACCTTTCTGGGTTTCCAGATAGATTCAGTGTCCATGACTTTGTCTTTAACAGACAAGAGACGTCTAAAATTGATTACAGTCTGTCGAAACCTTCAGTCTCAATCATTCCCTTCGGTAGCCTTATGCATGGAAATTCTAGGTCTTATGACTGCTGCATCGGACGCGATCCCCTTTGCTCGTTTTCACATGCGACCTCTTCAGCTCTGTATGCTGAACCAATGGTGCAGGGATTACACGAAGATATATCAATTAATATCTTTAAAACCGATTGTTCGGCACTCTCTAACGTGGTGGACAGATCACCTTCGTTTAATTCAGGGGGCTTCTTTTGTTCTTCCAACCTGGACTGTAATTTCAACAGATGCAAGTCTCACAGGTTGGGGAGCTGTGTGGGGATCTCTGACGGCACAAGGAGTTTGGGAATCTCAGGAGGTGAGATTACCGATCAATATCTTGGAACTCCGTGCAGTTTTCAGAGCTCTTCAGTTTTGGCCTCTTCTGAAGAGAGAATCGTTCATTTGTTTTCAGACAGACAATGTCACAACTGTGGCATACATCAATCATCAAGGAGGGACTCACAGTCCTCTGGCTATGAAAGAAGTATCTCGAATTTTGGTTTGGGCGGAATCCAGCTCCTGTCTAATCTCTGCGGTTCATATCCCAGGTGTAGACAATTGGGAAGCGGATTATCTCAGTCGCCAAACGTTGCATCCGGGCGAATGGTCTCTTCACCCAGAGGTATTTCTTCAGATTGTTCAAATGTGGGGGCTCCCAGAGATAGATCTGATGGCCTCTCATCTAAACAAGAAACTTCCCAGGTATCTGTCCAGATCCCGGGATCCTCAGGCGGAGGCAGTGGATGCATTATCACTTCCTTGGAAGTATCATCCTGCCTATATCTTTCCGCCTCTAGTTCTTCTTCCAAGAGTAATCTCCAAGATTCTGAGGGAATGCTCGTTTGTTCTGCTAATAGCTCCAGCATGGCCTCACAGGTTTTGGTATGCGGATCTTGTCCGGATGGCATCTTGCCAACCATGGACTCTTCCGTTAAGACCAGACCTTCTGTCACAAGGTCCTTTTTTCCATCCGGATCTGAAATCCTTAAATTTAAAGGTATGGAGATTGAACGCTTGATTCTTGGTCATAGAGGTTTCTCTGACTCCGTGATTAATACTATGTTACAGGCTCGTAAATCTGTATCTCGAGAGATATATTATAGAGTCTGGAAGACTTATATTTCTTGGTGTCTTTCTCGTCATTTTTCTTGGCATTCTTTTAGAATACCGAGAATTTTACAGTTTCTTCAGGATGGTTTAGATAAGGGTTTGTCCGCAAGTTCTTTGAAAGGACAAATCTCCGCTCTTTCTGTTCTTTTTCACAGAAAGATTGCTATTCTTCCTGATATTCATTGTTTTGTACAAGCTTTGGTTCGTATAAAACCTGTCATTAAGTCAATTTCTCCTCCTTGGAGTTTGAATTTGGTTCTGGGAGCTCTTCAAGCTCCTCCGTTTGAACCTATGCATTCATTGGACATTAAATTACTTTCTTGGAAAGTTTTGTTCCTTTTGGCCATCTCTTCTGCTAGAAGAGTTTCTGAATTATCTGCTCTTTCTTGTGAGTCTCCTTTTCTGATTTTTCATCAGGATAAGGCGGTGTTGCGAACTTCTTTTGAATTTTTACCTAAAGTTGTGAATTCCAACAACATTAGTAGAGAAATTGTGGTTCCTTCATTATGTCCTAATCCTAAGAATTCTAAGGAGAGATCATTGCATTCTTTGGATGTTGTTAGAGCTTTGAAATATTATGTTGAAGCTACGAAATCTTTCCGTAAGACTTCTAGTCTATTTGTTATCTTTTCCGGTTCTAGGAAAGGCCAGAAAGCTTCTGCCATTTCTTTGGCATCTTGGTTGAAATCTTTAATTCATTTTGCCTATGTTGAGTCGGGTAAAATTCCGCCTCAGAGAATTACAGCTCATTCTACTAGGTCAGTATCTACTTCCTGGGCGTTTAGGAATGAAGCTTCGGTTGACCAGATCTGCAAAGCAGCAACTTGGTCCTCTTTGCATACTTTTACTAAATTCTACCATTTTGATGTATTTTCTTCTTCTGAAGCAGTTTTTGGTAGAAAAGTTCTTCAGGCAGCGGTTTCAGTTTGAATCTTCTGCTTATGTTTTTTGTTAAACTTTATTTTGGGTGTGGATTATTTTCAGCAGGAATTGGCTGTCTTTATTTTATCCCTCCCTCTCTAGTGACTCTTGTGTGGAAAGATCCACATCTTGGGTAGTCATTATCCCATACGTCACTAGCTCATGGACTCTTGTTAATTACATGAAAGAAAACATAATTTATGTAAGAACTTACCTGATAAATTCATTTCTTTCATATTAACAAGAGTCCATGAGGCCCACCCTTTTTTGTGGTGGTTATGATTTTTTTGTATAAAGCACAATTATTCCAATTCCTTATTTTATATGCTTCGCACTTTTTTTCTTATCACCCCACTTCTTGGCTATTCGTTAAACTGATTTGTGGGTGTGGTGAGGGGTGTATTTATAGGCATTTTAAGGTTTGGGAAACTTTGCCCCTCCTGGTAGGAATGTATATCCCATACGTCACTAGCTCATGGACTCTTGTTAATATGAAAGAAATGAATTTATCAGGTAAGTTCTTACATAAATTATGTTTTTTTTGGATGAATTTTTTTATGGGGCATGTAGATTAGTGTTATAATGCTTTTTTTTTCATGTTTAGTTTAGAAGGGGTTTAGATATTAGTGTAATTAGGCCTAGATTACAGGTGGTGCAGTATTTGTCTTTTTTTTTTTTCGTAAGTGAAAACTCCCCTAGGATTTTAGTTTTTGCACTTGCAGGGTTGCATTTATATTATAAGTTAGCGAAAAACCTAACTTAAGTATTTGCGTGCATGTATTCCCCCATAGAGATCAATGGAGAAAAAAAACACCTTACACTGGAGATTGCGCTCATGCCAACCCCTTTTTGCATTCCCCATAGAAGTCAATGGAGACTACAAACATCTATTGCACAAACAACATAGCATATTCACATTATAAAATGTGAAATATTTACAGTAAATACATAGTTAAAATCTTTATTAAATATTAATATTGCATAAATATGTTTTATCATGTTTTCATCTACTTAACAGCAAAGAGCTCTAATGCACTTATATATATATATATATATATATATATATATATATATATATATATATGTTTATATATGTGTACATATATATGAATGTTCTTATATGTGTATATATGACTGTAAATAAATATATACACATATAAATACATAAATACATTAATATATATGTTATATATATATATATATATATATATATATATATATATATATATATATATATATATATATATACAGGGAGCGCAGAATTATTAGGCAAATGAGTATTTTGACCACATCATCCTCTTTATGCATGTTGTCTTACTCCAAGCTGCATAGACTCGAAAGCCTACTACCAATTAAGCATATTAGGTGATGTGCATCTCTGTAATGAGAAGGGGTGTGGTCTAATGACATCAACACCCTATATCAGGTGTGCATAATTATTAGGCAACTTCCTTTCCTTTGGCAAAATGGGTCAAAAGAAGGACTTGACAGGCTCAGAAAAGTCAAAAATAGTGAGATATCTTGCAGAGGGATGCAGCACTCTTAAAATTGCAAAGCTTCTGAAGCGCGATCATCGAACAATCAAGCGTTTCATTCAAAATAGTCAACAGGGTCACAAGAAGCGTGTGGAAAACCCAAGGCGCAAACTAACTGCCCATGAACTGAGAAAAGTCAAGCGTGCAGCTGCCAAGATGCCACTTGCCACCAGTTTGGCCATATTTCAGAGCTGCAACATCACTGGAGTGCCCAAAAGCACAAGGTGTGCAATACTCAGAGACATGCCCAAGGTAAGAAAGGCTGAAAGACGACCACCACTGAACAAGACACACAAGCTGAAACATCAAGACTGGGCCAAGAAATATCTCAAGACTGATTTTTCTAAGGTTTTATGGACTGATGAAATGAGAGTGAGTCTTGATGGGCCAGATGGATGGGCCCGTGGCTGGATTGGTAAAGGGCAGAGAGCTCCAGTCCGACTCAGACGCCAGCAAGGTGGAGGTGGAGTACTGGTTTGGGCTGGTATCATCAAAGATGAGCTTGTGGGGCCTTTTCGGGTTGAGGATGGAGTCAAGCTCAACTCCCAGTCCTACTGCCAGTTTCTGGAAGACACCTTCTTCAAGCAGTGGTACAGGAAGAAGTCTGCATCCTTCAAGAAAAACATGATTTTCATGCAGGAAAATGCCCCATCACACGCGTCCAATTACTCCACAGCGTGGCTGGCAAGAAAGGGTATAAAAGAAGAAAATCTAATGACATGGCCTCCTTGTTCACCTGATCTGAACCCCATTGAGAACCTGTGGTCCATCATCAAATGTGAGTTTTACAAGGAGGGAAAACAGTACACCTCTCTGAACAGTGTCTGGGAGGCTGTGGTTGCTGCTGCATGCAATGTTGATGGTGAACAGATCAAAACACTGACAGAATCCATGGATGGCAGGCTTTTGAGTGTCCTTGCAAAGAAAGGTGGCTATATTGGTCACTGATTTGTTTTTGTTTTGTTTTTGAATGTCAGAAATGTATATTTGTGAATGTTGAGATGTATCCCCTTCCTCAGACAGTAAAACACAGTGTCAAACAAACTTTTATAACACACATATCCAATAAAACACAAGCCCCACCCCTAATTAGAGCAGAAAAATAACCACCAAATGGTAGTCATAACAACATTATTAAACAACCTAGTGTCATGTGATTTTCATAAATTCAAAAACATGTTGCTGTATAGTATAATCAGATCCTCACTACACTACTGAGGAAACAGTGTCAAATGACATGAGTATTTTAGTGACATAGTGCACATACATTATCATATAGTAGTGCCTAAAGCAACACATATACACAAACAGACAGATCAGAGACCATTAAACCGTGTAGACACAAATGTACCGTTTACAGCAACATATGTACATTAGCCATGTGTCATTATATACAAACAGGCTGATCAAAGAACATTAAAACATGTAAACATAGATGTGACGTTTGCAGCAGCGTATATACGTTAGCCATGTTTCATTATCAAAGGCTGTATATCATATGAACGAAAATATCACCAAAGGCCAAACATAATCAGCACAATCATAGGGAATAACAAATATGAGGACAGAAAAGATTGTTACTATACCGAGAAATATCCGCGGGTACAAACGCTGCAATCCGCCATCGGGTATACTGACTGAAAGAGCACGTCGCATCAAGCATGCGTGTGACGTCACAGCCGACAATCAGCTGTGAAACCAAAACAAAACCAGCTGATCCACTCGTTCCGGCGTGCACTGTCAGTGCAGGATAGGAGTAAGATAGAAGCAAAAGGCACATACCCCACAACACAATATGAAAAACAATGTAGAAAAGAATAATAATAGAGAAAGAAAACAGAAATAAATGGTAGAGCAAAAATAAATGGGAAAATTGGAAAAATGAGCAAAAAGAGAAATGGCCTTCTAAATAAAATATATTCTGCAACATGTTTTTGAATTTATGAAAATCACATGACACTAGGTTGTTTAATACTGTTGTTATGACTACCATTTGGCGTTTTTTTTTTCTGCTCTAATTAAGGGTGGGGCTTGTGTTTTATTGGATATGTGTGTTATAAAAGTTTGTTTGACACTGTGTTTTACTGTCTGAGAAAGGGGATACGGTCCCCGAAACGTCACATTAAAGAACACGTTTGTTTAAAAAGACCAGTGAGTGCATTCCATTGCTTATAATTATTGATTCCCTGTTTGCACCCTGGCAGTTGTATTTGAAGTGAGAGTACTCTTCATCTGTTATCATTTATTCATTGGCTGTAGCACCCACCTTTGGACTACACCTCATCCTAGGAAACCATCCTTAACTACCCTCCTTGTGCACAATCACATACACTGGGTCACTTGTGCACCTCCACCGCTGTCCTGTTTTGTGTTTGTGTACCGTTTGCTGTAACTGCTGTAAAACATGGAACCTGATATTGAGGATACTGAACTTTTCACCTTTACTGAAGGAGATGCTGCCAGGATTCTATTCTCTGCTGAAGAAGAAATGACCAGCATAGAATCTGCTAACTCTGTTTTTCTGGCTCTTCTAAAACTCCACAAAAAAGAAATGGATGTAAAATTGCATGGCCTCTATTTATCAGATTATTATAGGAGAAAACGTATCCCTAGGGGTTTTCGGATAATGAATTTACCGACCATCAGGTGCACCAACCCTGAATTCTGTTGAAAATGGTGCGCTATCCTAAATAAATGTAGCCTGGATCTGATACTACTGGTTACAGATGAAGTTAGAACACTGTTGGAAAAGATCAAAGGTGAAATCAAGGTTTTTAAGAAAAGAAATTAGAGGTCATGACTAGTGACACTTCTGAACCCTTGCTGGACTAATTGAATTTATAGCTCAAACAGTACAAGGACGAGCTTATTCAATTTAAGAACCGTAAACTCAATATCATTTGTGATAATCTTAAAGAGAAGTTGGTATATAGGTGGCTCACTGGTGGTGAACATAGGAGAAACTATGGGCCTAGGAGACAGAGACGCCAACGACAGTACACCAAGAAATCTCTGCAGACTGTTGACAGCAGCTCTTTATCGGAGTCTGATAATCCACAGGCCAGTGAGAAACATCTAATTATCCCTCTGGTGAACATCACCAACAGGTTTTTCACTGGGTCACTACCTGCTCCGGTCAAAGACCAAGAGGAAGAGGCCACATCCACGGAGAAGCGGCTGGCATGACAAAACCCCCTTTTACCTCCCAGGTGACTCAACAAACCACTGATAATCCAGGCCTGGTCTTGAACATCAGCGACCGGGTCCTTACAGAGCCTGAAATCAGTCTGCTCAACAAAGGCTTGAATTTTGTACCGACACGGAAGGCAGATCCGTTTGACACGTACATTGATTGTCAGAAATTTCAGAGACTGTTACAACTAAAAGATCACTTTAAAGATACAGATCATATACAAACTATGGCACCATTCAGAGGACAGAGTTCTTTTGATCCCCACAGCTCTAATCTGAGCATTAAAACCTATATGCGGTTGGTCTCGCAGGAACTACAGGAGTCCACCACAACAAGGTTTCAACAAAATCTAACCTCTATGGAGAGGGATGCTATTAGATCATTGGCCAATGACCCGGACATCATTGTATGGACTGCGGAAAAGGGGGGTGCTGTAGTGGTACAGAATTCCCGTGATTACAAACAGGAGATCATGTGCCAATTACAAGACACTAGCACATACCAGAAATTAAGTGGTGACCCTACACAGATGTTTTCAAAACTAATCAACACATCCATTGATAAGGGCTTCAACAATGGATGGCTGGACACTGAAACAGCAGCATTCCTAACCGTCACTCACCCCATTTGCCCGAAACTATACACACTTCCGAAGGTGCACAAGAACTTGAAATGGCCCCCGGAATGTCCTATCATCTCTGCTAGGGGTTCCTGCACTTCCAAATTAGCCATATTTATGGATCATTATTTACAACCGTGTGTGAGGCCAATTACATCCTATCTGAGGGACTCAGCACACTTACTTGATATTCTCAAAGCAGTGATGATTGAAGACGAGTGGATACTTGTCACCGATGATGTGACAAGTCTATACACCATCATACCCCATGAGGATGAGAAAGCCTGTGTTCGGGATGCATTGAATAAATACCCATTTGTTGGTCCTTCCGTGGATTTTTACACGCCGGAACGAGTGGATCAGCTGGTTTTGTTTTGGTTTCACAGCTCATTACTGCATGCGTCCAGCTGCCACCCGGGAGCCTTACTACAAGCAATTCCACAAGCACAACTTACCAGGGTCATCAGAGCAAACAGTGACATTGACAATCAAGTTCAACAACTTGAGAACATGAGTAATAAATTTTGTGACAGGGGATACCAGCCTAAACCCCACAGAGGGTGGATGAGTTGAGTAACCCACGTATGACCTTCACCACTAAATACGCTCCAGACTCACGATTGGTTGGAAAAAGTCTACGCCAACACTGGCACATTGTCCAACGGGATCCTAATTTACCATTATCGAAATGGGCCCCTCCTCGTGTTGGATATAAAAGGAACACTAATCTACGGGACCTAATTATGAAGACTGATGCAGTCCACTGTTATCAAGACATGACTTGGCTACAACCCAAGAAGATGGGATGCTACCGGTGTTTGGGATACGTGAAGTTCCATGTTCCCTGGGGCCACATTCAGCCACCCACATAAAAATAAGAAATACACCATCAGCCACCGGCTGTCCTGTACCATGACATTCATGGTTTATTTACTCAGCTGCAGCTGTGCCAAATTCTACGTAGGCAAAACGACTGACGATGCCCGCACTAGAATGGCAAATCACAGATCATCGATCAGGGCTGCAATCAAGAATAAAAAGAGCGATCAACCCGTGGCAAAACATTTCTTGGAAGCCGGTCACAATTCCACTGATCTCCATTTTGTTTTGATTGATCATGTTCCTCCACTAAGACGGGGAGGCGATAGGAACAAGATTCTTCTCCAAATTGAAGCCAGATGGACATACCGCCTGAACACGATATATCCACATGGGCTTAATTCCATGTTGGACTGGCATTGTTTTCTTTAATGAGAACATCCATCCTATGAGAATGTGCTCCACTACCACGATATAAGAGTCCATTGTCTGCTTTGGTTTTATTTTTTGGTGTTTTGGTGTTGTTGGTATTCCCCATTCCTTATTGTTGCCTCCCTTCCCCTTGTTTTTTGTTTTTTGTTTTTTTTGTGTTTTCGTCTTTTTGTCTTTATGTTTTTTGTTTGTTTGTTTGTGACTTCGTTTTCCCTTTTTTCCTCTTTTTTCCTTTTTTTTCCTCTTTTTTCCTTTTTTTTCCTTTCTCCTTGCTCCATCCCTCCCACGTCTTTTCCTCACTTTTGCCTGCACATTTCCTTACCATTGTCATTATTCATTATCACTATTTTTCATATATCCATATGTCTACCACTATTCCATTTCATTATTCTATTTCACCGTCATTATTTGTCTATTAACCATAATATATTTTATTTAGGTGGCCATTTCTCTTTTTGCTCGTTTTTCCCATTTTCCCATTTATTTCTGCTCTACCATTTATTTCTGTTTTCTTTTTCTAGTATTATTGTTTTCTACATTGTTTTTCATATTGTGTTGTGGGGTATGTGCCTTTTACTTCTATCTTACTCCTATCCTGCACTGACAGTGCACGCCGGAACGAGTGGATCAGCTGGTTTTGTTTTGGTTTCACAGCTGATTGTCAGCTGTGACGTCACACGCATGCTTGATGCAACGTGCTCTTTCAGTCAGTATACCCGGTGGTGGATTGCAGCGTTTGTACCCGTGGATATTTCTCGGTATAGTAACAATCTTTTCTGTCCTCATATTTGTTATTCCCTATGATTGTGCTGATTATGTTTGGCCTTTGGTGATATTTTCGTGCATATGATATACAGCCTTTGATAATGAAACATGGCTAACGTATATACGCTGCTGCAAACGTCACATCTATGTTTACATGTTTTAATGTTCTTTGATCAGCCTGTTTGTATATAATGACACATGGCTAATGTACATATGTTGCTGTAAACGGTACATTTGTGTCTACACGGTTTAATGGTCTCTGATCAGTCTGTTTGTGTATATGTGTTGCTTTAGGCACTACTATATGATAATGTATGTGCACTATGTCACTAAAATACTCATATCATTTGACACTGTTTCCTCAGTAGTGTATTGAGGATCTGATTATACTATTCAGCAACATGTTTTTGAATTTATGAAAATCACATGACACTAGGTTGTTTAATACTGTTGTTATGACTACCATTTAGAGGTTTTTTTCTGCTCTAATTAGGGGTGGGGCTTGTGTTTTATTGTATATGTGTGTTATAAAAGTTTGTTTGACACTGTGTTTCACTGTCTGAGGAAGAAGATACGGTCCCTGAGTGTCAGTGAGAGGCGCCGTGTTGAGTCTGCAGCCAGGTCTAGAACTTCTAGAAGACAAGGTAGGGAGCGAGAGGTTCCACTTCACTTTCCCTCAGACTAGTATTAAGTAGCTGCACTGCTGACATGTGCAGCAAGTGTAAGTAGGATAATGGATCCTGGAGTCAGAAGGCATAGGCCCCTATTTAACAAAGGTCTTGTGGACCTGATCCGAAGACTCGCCAGAAACACGGGCCGTCAAGCTCCTTTTGGAGCTTGATAGATAGACCCCCATAGAGTCTGTGGAGAGGGGGAGTTGGAGAGGCAAAGACTAAAGAGTTTTTACTCTGGGGCTAGTTATCGGGCCATGCATGCACAGTCTTTTCTTACCCTCTATCTCACAGAGAGAAAGGTCAGGGTGAGTAGGCAGAGGGGAATAGGAAGCCACACTCTATCCTGCTGGGGGGGGGGGGTGCTGGGGGGTTCAGGCCGAATGTAAGACCACATGTAAGACCGCAGTGGGAGCAGAGGCTAAGGCTTTGAGGCATGTGGAAGAACCCCCCCCCCCCATATGTGTCTCTGTCTGCAGAGCGGGCCCCAATTGCACTGGCCTGTTTTGCCGCCTGGGCCTCAGTGTCACTGACAAAGTAGAAGAGAGGGTCAGGGTAACATTAGCTAAGTAGGGGCTGGCCTGGTGGACCAGAGGGCAGCTGCCAGCCAGCGATGAGTGAGTCTCTCCTGGGGGCCCAGGGGAAGGGGTTACCTGGTCAGGGCACAATGAATGAGGCTCCCCCCTGTCTGTCTTTGTCTCCCTCCCTGTGTGTCTCTCTGTCTCCCCCCCGTGTGTCTCTCTGTCTCCCCCCCGTGTGTATCTCTGTCTCCCCCCTGTGTGTCTCTCTGTCTCCCCCCTGTGTGTCTCTCTGTCTCCCCCCCTGTGTGTCTCTCTGTCTCCCCCCTGTGTGTCTCTTTGTCTCCCCCCTGTGTGTCTCTCTGTCTCCCCCCGTGTGTCTCTCTGTCTCCCCCGTGTGTCTCTCTGTCTCCCCCCGTGTGTCTCTCTGTCTCCCCCCTGTGTGTCTCTTTGTCTCCCCCCTGTGTGTCTCTCTGTCTCCCCCCGTGTGTCTCTCTGTCTCCCCCGTGTGTCTCTCTGTCTCCCCCTGTGTGTCTCTCTGTCTCCCCCCGTGTGTCTCTCTGTCTCCCCCTGTGTGTCTCTCTGTCTCCCCTCTGTGTGTCTTTCTGTCTCCCCCTGTGTGTCTCTCTGTCTCCCCTCTTTGTGTCTCTCTGTCTCCCCCCTGTGTCTCCCTGTCTCCCCTGTGTGTCTCTCTGTCTCCCCCCTGTGTCTCTCTGTCTCCCCCCTCGGTGTCTATCTGTCTCTCCCCTCTGTCTCTCTGTCTCTCTCCTCTGTCTCTCCCCTCTGTCTCTCTGTCTCTCCCCTCTGTCTTTCTCTCTCTCCCCTCTGAGAAAGGGGAGTCTGTTTTGACTGAAAGAGAAGAATATTCACAGCCAAGCACTTCTATTCAGGCTGAACAATATAATATTTTGTGCAGCACCAAAGGAGCTACAGAAAAACCCGAAGATTCAGGTTCTAACCCTTCAGAGCCTGGTTATCAGTCTCTTAGTTATGATCCTGGAGAATGGACTTTCCCAGTAGAAGATAAAGACAGAGGGGCATATTTATCAAGCTCTGTATGGAGCTTGATGCCCCGTGTTTCTGGTGAGCCTTCAGGCTCGCCAGAAACACTAAGTTATGAAGCAGCGGTCTAAAGTCCTCTGCTCCATAACCTGTCCGTCTGCTCTGAGGCCACGGACAGCAATCAACCCGATCAGATACGATCAGGTTGATTGACACCACCTGCTAGCGGCCGATTGCCTGTGAATCTGCAGGGGGCGGCATTGCACCAGCAGTTCACCAGAACTGCTGGTGCAAAGCTGATTGCAGAGAACGTATGCTGTCCGCATTCAGCGATGTATGTCGGACATGATCCGCTGAGTTGCAGTGACTGGAAGAACCTGAGCAATCAACTTAGTCTTCATGAAAACAATTCTGACCACTTAGAGAGCATTGTTACATGGATAAAAGCTGAGAAGCGATTCAGATGTGGAGAAACTATAGACTCATCAATTCAAAAGCAAATACTTCTTGAAAAGCAAAGTTGGATGGGAATTCTAGAAAGGCTTTTATCAACAATTCAGTACCTGGCATCTCATAACTTACCTTTAAAAGGTCACCTAGAAAATTTAGAAGACGAGAAAAGTGGCAATTTTATATACCTCATCCAGCATGGTGCCAGGTTCGATTCTGTTCTTCGTGAGAATAGTAGAAAAATGTGTTCATAAACATTACTTGGGAAAAAACATTCAAAACAAATTAATTTCTTTGATGGCTAAGCTCGTCAAGCAGACAGTTATTGAAAAGATTCTCCATGCAAAGTATTATGCTATCATTCTTGATTGCACAAGAGATGCCATCCACATCGAACAGATGACTGTGATATTACGCTTTGTTGATAAAAAGTCAGGAGACATGGAAGAGCATTTCATTGGATTTATACCAGTTGAGAAAACTACAGATGAAGAACTAACAAAACCTATACTGCTTGAAATTGATGAATTGGGTTTAGACATGAAAAACTGCAGAGGGCAAGGATATGATAATAGCGCTATCATGCGGGGATAGAAAAGTGGTGTAAAAAACAGAATATTAAATATCAATCCTTTAGCGTTTTTTACACCCTGTGGCTGTCAACGTTGGAATTTGGTAAAAAGCAAAATTATTTTTTGGTATTTTGCAGAGATTGTACACAATATTTTCCGGCTCATCCAATAGATGGGCTGTTTTAAAGGAGTAGGTAACAATTATTCTCAAGCCATTGTCAGAAACTAGATGGGAATGCAGAGTGGAGAGTGTGAAGGCTGTACGTTACCAACTGAAAGAAATCGCTGAGTGCCTAGAAGAGATGTCAACGGAAAACAACGATGCTGCATTCTGTAGTGAATGTAATTCACTACAGGAAGAAATTCTCTCATACTAGTTTGTTTTATCACTTGTTATATGGTATGAGATTTTGGTAAAAATCAACCTAATCAGCAAAGTATTTAGAAGAATTTTTATTCTGGTTGGATGACTACAGAGAAAATGGATTTAATTCTGCCATAGTTGCAGCAAACAAAATAGCAGATTAACAGCAGATTCCCAGAGAGTTTCAATAGTGCAGGATATGCAGGGCCAAAAGAATGTTTGACTATGGGGGCCCAGATGAAGCCGTTGTTAAGCCTGCAGATAGGTTCAGAGCAGAATATTTCAACATTATTGTTGACAAGATTCATGCAAGCCCTGTTCCTCGATTTGAGGGTTTAAAAAGATATGTTAACAATTTTGGATTTTTATATGATATATCATCCTTACGTGTGAAATCTGATAAGGACCTTTTACAAAACTGCAAAGAATTAGAAGCTCTGCTTACTTTACCTAATTCTCCTGATTCTGACATAAGTGGTCTAGAACTCTATGAAGAGTTACGAATGTGTGCCCGTACTCTGCCTCCAAAATCAAATATGTTTAGCTCCCTAAAATACCTCATTGACAATAACTTAACTGATGTCTATCCAGACATTTATGTCACGTTAAGAGTGATCTTAACAATTCCAGTTACGGTTGCATCAGCTTTTCAAAGTTAAAATTAATAAAAACATACCTAAGATTAACTATGAGCCAACTCTGGCAACTTTGTCAATTGAACACGATCTGGCCTCAAGAATAAATTTTTCATGGGTGATAGATGAATTTACAGCTGCAAAATGTAGGAGAATGTTTTAAAACTCAACTTTTAGTGAAAAACACGTGGTACTATAAAGAGCTCTACGTAAGCCTACACTTAGTCATGTTAACAACCGCAGAGAAAGATTTGTATATGATCCTCAACTATAATTAGTACATATATTATTTTGAATTTTATTACAGTTCTGTGTTTTTTTCCTTTGTTATTTAATCTATTTATTGTGAATTGTTTTGTGTTATTGGGTATATAAATACTTTGGCTTAAAGGATCCCGTATCAATTTGTTAAAAATTCTTCTTATTTTCCATTTGAACATTTTTTGTTCTTTGTTAAGGAAAATTTTCTGTTTATAGCTTTTAGGAGTCCTATTAACTTACAGCTAGATTACGAGTTTTGCATTATGACTCATAAAGCATTGTTATGCTTCATAACAATGCTTTTTCCCTAACACAGCTATTACAAGTCTTGTCAGAATAGGTGTACGGCACATCTTTTTGGTCGTCACACAACGTCAGTACCGCACTTTTAAATAAGTCCTTTTTCAATGAGACTTCCATAGCGCTGCTATTACGAGTTTTGTAGTGAGGCCAAAAAGTGAACGGTAAACCCTATACTGACAAGATTCGTACCGCCATCTAAAGTCAGTAGTTATGAGTTATATGATACTAAACTGTCACAAAGTACACTAACACCCATAAACTACCTACTAAACCCTAAACCGAGGCCCTCCAGCATCGCAAACACTAACATAAAATGATTAACCCCTAATCTGCCGTTCCGGACATCGCCGCCACTTAAAAAAATTATTAACCCCTATTCCGTGGCTCCCCAACATCATCACCACTATAATAAACCTATTAACCCCTAAACCGCGGCCCTCCCACATAGCAAACACTATTTAAATATTATTAACCCCTAATCTGCCGTCTGCCAACACCGCCGCTAAAATAAACCTAATAACCACTAAACCGCAAGCCCCCCACAATGAAATATACTAAACCTCTGGCCTCCCACATCACTACATAAATATATTAACCCATACACCTAACCCTAACGTAACCCTAACCCTAAGCATAACCCTAACCCTAACGTAACCCTAACCCTAACACCCCCTAACAAATATAATTAAAATAAAGCTAAATAAACCTTACAATTATTACCTAAATAATTCCTATTTAAAACTAAATACAAACTTACCTGTAAAATAAAACCTAAGCTAGCTACAATGTAACTAATAGTTACATTGTAGCTATTTTAGGTTTTATTTTTATTTCACAGGTAAGTTTGTATTTATTTTAACTAGGGAGACTAGTTAGTAAATAGTTATTAACTATTTACTAACTACTTAGTTAAATAAATACAAAGTTACCTGTAAAATAAATCCTAACCTACCTTACACTAAAACCTAGCATTACAATAAAATAAATTAAAATATTAAAATACAATTATCTAAATTACAAAAAAAAAATAAACACTAAATTACACAAAATAAAAAATGAAAATATAAAAAATAAACGAATTACTCCTAATCTAATAGCCCTATCAAAATAAAATACACCTAACCTACACTAAACTGCCAATGGCCCTTAAAAGGTAAGTTTAACCCCTTAATGACAACTGACGTACCAGGTACGTCCTGCAAAAACTTGCAGTTAGTGACAATGGACGTACCTGGTACGTCAGTTGTCTAAGAGAGTGCTGGAAGCGATCGCAATCGCTTCCAGCAGCTCTCAGGGTATTGCAGTGATGCCTCGATATGGAGGCATCCTGCAATACCCTTTAAAAAGCATCCGATGCAGAGAGAGCCACTCTGTGGCCCTCTCTGCACCGGTAGCGATGGGGCCGTTCGTTGGTGGGTGGGAGCTTACAGGGAGGAGGGTGGGCGGCCCATCGCTACCCGGCATCCGGTTCCTTCAAGTGCATTGTGCACGCCGGATGCCGGGAGCGTGCCACCAATGAATTTTGTTAAGAGGGAGGGGGGCAGCAAACTGTAATTTTTTTTAATAATAATAGGATCTGGTAGGGTTAGGGGGGTGGGGGTACTGGGGGGGGCAGCTACACTACAGAAAACATGAAAAAAAAAACATTTAAAAATAAAAAAAAAAACACTTTATTTTTTGGGGAAAACTGGGTACTGGCAGACAGCTGCCAGTACCCAAGATGGTGGCAATTAGGTAGGTGGGGAGGGTTAGAGAGGTGTTTGGGGGGGATCAGGGAGGTTGGGGGTTAAGGCAGGGGTCCATCACAGCTGAATAATTAAAAAAAAAAAACAAAAAAAAAAAAACCCACCTTTTATTTTAGTACTGGCAGACTTTCTACCAGTACTTAAGATGGCGGGGACAATTGTGGGGTGGGGGAGGGAAGAGAGCTGTCTGGGAGGGATCAGGGGGTGGGATGTGTCAGGTGGGAGGCTAATCTCTACACTAAAGCTAAAATTAACCCTGCAAGCTCTCTACAAGCTACCTAATTAACCCCTTCACTGCTGGGCTTAATAAAAGTGTGGTGCGCAGCAGCATTTAGCGGCCTCCTAATTGCCAGAAAGCAACGCCAAAGCCATATATGTCTGTTATTTCTGAACAAAGGAGATCCCAGAGAAGCATTTACAACCATTTGTGCCATAATTGCACAAGCTGTTTGTAAATAATTTAAGTGAGAAACCTAAAATTGTGAAAAATGTCACTTTTTTTTTTATTTGCTCGCATTTGGCGGTGAAATGGTGGCATGAAATATACCAAAATGGGCCTAGATCAATACTTTGGGTTGTCTACTACGCTACACTAAAGCTAAAATTAACCCTTCAAGGTCCCTACAAGATCCCTAATTAACCCCTTCACTGCTGGGCATAATACACGTGTGGTGCGCAGCTGCATTTAGCGGCCTTCTAATTACCAAAAAGCAACGCCAAAGCCATATATGTCTGCTATTTCTGAACAAAGGGGATCCCAGAGAAGCATTTACAACCATTTGTGCCATAATTGCACAAACTGTTTGTAAATAATTTCAGTGAGAAACCTAAAGTTTGTGACAAAATTTGTGAAAAAGTGAACAATTTTTTTTATTTGCTCGCATTTGGCAGTGAAATGGTGGCATGAAATATACCAAAATGGGCATAAATCAATACTTTGGGTTGTCTTCTAAAAAAAAATATATACATTTCAAGGGATATTCAGGGATTCCGGACAGATATCAGTGTTCCAATGTAACTAGCGCTAATTTTGAAAAAAAGTGGTTTGGAAATTGCAAAGTTCTACTTGTACTTATTGCCCTATAACTTGCAAAAAAAGCAAACAACATGTAACCATTGGGTATTTCTAAACTCAGGACAAAATTTAGAAACTATTTAGCATGGGTGTTTTTTGGTGGTTGTAGATGTGTAACAGATTTTGGAGGTCAAAGTTAGAAAAAGTGTGTTTTTTTTCATTTTTTCCTCATATTTTATATATTTTTTATATTAAATTATAAGATGTGATGAAAAAAATGGTATCTTTAGAAAGTCCATTTAATGGCGAGAAAAACGGTATATAATATGTGTGGGTACAGTAAATGAGTAAGAGGAAAATTACAGCTAAACACAAACACTGCAGAAATTTAAAAATAGCCATTGTCATTAAGGGTAAGAAAACTGAAAAATGGTCCGGTCATTAAGGGGTTAAATTTATTATAAGATATGGATGACGTAATTTTTTTAATTTTTTTTTTATTGTTTCTTTATTGAAGAATTTTACACAATACATATATTAATTGAGTTACAGTATCTTGGTTGACATATACAGGTATGCAAATTCTTTACTGAGTATATCCTTGATCTCAACAATTCTTTCCATAAAAAACTAAACTAACCTAAAACTAAAATTAAAATATAGCAGTGTCTGTCAGCTGATGTACTCATTTCAAAAGTTACTACATTACAATGAACAATTATTTCCCCAATTAACATGTGACATTATTGGCAAAAATGGTACATACCAAAGCCTAGGTAACAGTAATATATACTAGAGCAGAAGCCAAACCCGTTTCCTAAATCAAATTTAATTTTAGTTTCTCTGGTGACTAGATCCTTTGTATGAGTCCCAAAAAAATATCATATCATGGTATATTTGTAACTTGTTATTTTTGAAGAAGAGGTATCTCTCTAGGGTGATGAGGTTTTGTACCTTATCTCTCCATTCTCCCACAGAAGGGGCCGCCTTGGATTTCCAATGGGAGGCAATTAGAATTTTAGCTGCATTAAATAGAATCTGTGCTAAAGATTTCTTTATTGCGGATTTTATTTCGTTAAATGTGCTGAATAAACAAACTCTCGGTGTACTTGGAAGGTTACTAGACAGAGCTGAATTGGCTTCTTTTAAAATCATTTCCCAGTAGTCCTGAATAATGTGGCAAGACCACCATATGTGACCCATAGTTCCTATATCTAGATTGCATCTCCAGCATCTGTCTGATGCTTTGCTGAACATATGTTTGAGTCTAAGCGGGGTTAGATACCACCTCATCATAATCTTGTAGTTAGTCTCTAACCCTAGGGTGGAGTGAGCAGAGTGGGCAGTGTTATAAAAAATAGCTGGCCATTCCTTATTGTGGAGCTGATCCCCCAATTCTTTCTCCCAATCCCTAGTGTATTTGTGTGGCCTTGGAGAAGTAACTTTTATTATTATTTTATAGATTTGTGAGATAAGTCCCCTTTGTGGGTATGTTGTAGAACACATTTTCTCAAATGTGGTAAGTGGCCTTAAAAAATTGTGTCGATCTCTATGAGTGTTGATATAGTGGTTCACTTGATGGTTTTTTAACCAGGGTGCAAAGATATCCCCTCCCCACGTTTCTAATTCAGATCTGGGTTTCATTTTGTTTCCATAAACTAATGCAGCTATCGGCATACCTCTATTTAGGGATAAAACTGAATCTGGGTTAGATGGATGATGTAATTTTAATGTAAAGTTAGCGGGTTGTTAGGTCTAGGGGTTAATAGCTTAATTTAGTTTATGGCGATGTGGGGGGCTGGTGGTTTAGGGGTTAATTGGTTTAGATTGTGGTAGTCATGTGGGAGGCAAGGGGTTTAGGGGTTAATACATTTATTTAGTTGCAGAGGGGTCTGGGAGTGGCGGGATAGGGGTTAATAACTTTATTAGAGTTGCGGTGGGCTCCGGGAGCGGCAGGATAGGGGTTAATACATTTATTTAGTTGCAGCGGTGTTGGGGAGTGGTGGGATATGGGTTAATAACTTTATTTAGGTGACGGCAATGTCAGGGCGGCAGATTAGGGGTTTTTAGACTTGGGGAACATGTCAGGGTGTTAGGTGTAAACGTAATTTGTTTTCTACCATAGAAATCAATGGGATATCTGGCAGCATCGAACATAAGCTTTCGCTGCTTTCAGACTCCCATTGATTCCTATGGCATCCGTGGCCTCCAGGGTGGCGGATTGAAAACCAGGTACGCTGGGCCGGAATAGTGGCGAGCATACCTGTTAGAAGTTTGATAACTTGCAAAAGGTGTCAGATAGTGCCAAATTTGTATTCGGAACATCTGTAATGACGTAAGCATCGATCTGTGTTGGATTGAGACCGGCGGATCGTATGTTACGTCAAAAATTTTTGTCGGTCTGTAGGCTTTGATAAATGGGTCGAATCAAGCTCGCCACAATTACACTGCGGAATTCCAGCGTATTTGTGGTTGACGGCTTGATAAATATCCCTCATGGACTTTTATTTTTGTGGAATCTCTCATGTATCAACTAAGTTTTGTTTCTTCAAGACATGGTTAGAGGATTTAATTTACCTAAGAGTTTTTTGATACCTCAGACAAGAGTCACTTCTTTTTGGGTTTCTAGATGGATTCTGTGTTCATGTTTTTGTCTTTACCCGACATAAGTCAATTGTAAGTGGCGTTAGCCTGTCTAACTTACAGTCTAGAACATTTTTTTTCAGTGGCTATGTGCATGTAAGTTTTAGGTCTCATAACTGCAGCATCGGGCATGGTTCCCTTTGCTAGTTTTTCATCTGAGATCTCTTTTTGCTTTGCATACTGAATCAATAATACAGAGATTGTTTTTAGATATCACAGTTGATATTTTTAAATCCTAACACTCTACTCTCTCTGTTTTGGTGATTAGTCTATTCTCATTTTATTCAGGGGGCCTCCTTTTGTTCATCCTTCCTGGACTGTATTCTTAATGTATACAAGGCTTACAGGTTTGGGAGCTGTCTGAGGGTCTTTTGACAGCACAAGGAGTTTGGAAACTTCAAGAGGCGAGGTTTCCAATCAATATTTAGAACTCCGTGCTTCATAGCTCTTTCAGGCCTGGGGGCCCATTTATCAAGCTCTGGATGGAGCTTGAGGGCCCGTGTTTCTGGTGAGCCTGCAGGCTCACCAGAAACAACAGTTATGAAGCAGCAGTCTAAAGACTGCTGCTCCATAACCCTGTCCACCTGCTCTGAGCAGGTGGACAGACATCGCCACAAATCAACCCGATCGAGTACGATCGGGTTGATTGACACCCCCTGCTGGTGGCCGCAAATCTGCAGGGGGCGGCGTTGCACCAGCAGCTCACAAGAGCTGCTGGTGCAATGCTGAATACGGAGAGCGTATTGCTCTCTGCATTCAGCGAGGTCTGTCGAACCTGATCCGCATTGTCGGATCAGGTCCGACAGACCATTGTTAAATAGGCCCCCTGGTCTCTTTTAGGAGAGAACTTTTTCATTTTTTGATTTCAGACAAACAATATCACAAATGTGGCATATGTCAATCAACAATAGGGACTCGTAGTTCCTTAGCAATTAAGAAGTATTTTGAATATGTTCTTAGATGGAATTCGTCTCCTATATATTTCCTACAATTTTAGACATTTGGGAGGTGGATTATCTCAATTTCACAGGTACCTTTTCAGGTTCAGGGTTCCTTAGGTGGAGATGGTGGATACATTAGCAGTGTCTTGGTTTTGCAATATGTCTACATCTTTCCGCCTCTGTTTTTTTCTTCCAAAGGTGATGTCAAAGATCATATTGGAACAGTGTCATGTGTTTTTGATAGAATCAGCATGGCCTCACAAGTTTGGTATGTGGATCTTGTTTGGATGTTCAGTTGCCATCCTTGACCGCTTTCTCTTTGGCCAGCCCTCTTGTTTTAGGGGCTATTTCTCCATCAGGATCTCAAATTACTAATTTGGGGGTATGGAAATTGATTAGTGTTGAGTCATAGAGGTTTCTAAGTCTGTTTCAAGGAACATTTCCCTCATCAATGAAACATGCACTGGTCACACCTATCCTCAAAAAACCTTCCCTTGATCCTACCTCCCCATCCAACTACCGCCCAATTTCCCTCCTCCCTCTTGCTTCAAAGCTTCTTGAAAAACTAGTATATGCACGCCTATCCCATTTCCTTACGTTAAACTCCCTTCTTGACCTGCTGCAATCTGGATTTCGTCCCTATCACTCTACAGAGACAGCTATTTTTAAGGTCACCAACGACCTATTTACAGCTAAATCAAAAGGCCACTTCTCTCTGCTTATCCTCCTTGATCTGTCGGCAGCCTTTGACACTGTCGACCAGCCTCTTTTGCTCCAAACCCTCCAATCCTTTGGCATCTGTGACACAGCCCTTTCGTGTCTCTCTTCCTACCTGTCAAACCGTACCTTCAGTGTAGCCTTCTCTGGGGCCTCCTCTGCCCCGTCACCACTTTCTGTTGGAGTACCGCAAGGCTCTGTCCTCGGTCCCCTTCTCTTCTCAATCTATACGTCATCACTAGGTTCCCTTATTAAGTCCCACGGTTTCCAATATCATTTGTATGCCGATGACACCCAAATCTACTTCTCTGCACCAGAACTATCTCCTTCCTTGCTAACCCGTGTCACTAACTGTCTTTCTCACATCTCTTCCTGGATGTCCTCTCACTACCTCAAGCTAAATCTCTCCAAAACTGAGCTCCTCATTTTCCCCCCTTCTTCCAAAATCTCCACCCCCAATATCTCTATAACTGTCGACAACTCCATCATTACCCCTACCCCGCATGCCCGATGTCTCAGGGTCACATTTGACTCAGATCTTTCCTTCACTCCTCACATTCAGTCCTTGGCTACAGCCTGCCGCTTCCACCTTAAAAACATCTCTAAAATTAGACACTTCCTTACACAAGACACAACTAAGATTTTAATCCACTCTCTCATTCTTTCCCGCCTTGATTACTGCAACTCTGTCCTCTCTGGTCTCCCCACCTGCTGCCTAGCTTCTTTACAATCCATAATGAATGCCTCTGCCAGACTCATCTTCCTTACACGTCGCTCTTCATCTGCTGCGCCTCTCTGCCAATCCCTTCACTGGCTTCCTCTTGCCTCTAGGATCAAACACAAAACTCTCACTCTTACATACAAAGCCCTCAACTGCACTGCTCCCCCCTACATCTCAGACCTTGTCTCCAGATACTCTCCCTCCCGTCCCCTTCGCTCTGCTCATGACCTCCTACTCTCCTCCTCTCTTGTCACCTCATCACACTCCCATTTACAGGACTTCTCCAGACTGGCTCCCATCTTGTGGAACTCTCTGCCTCGCTCCACAAGACTCTCTTCTAGTTTTAAAAGCTTCAAGTGCTCCCTAAAGACTCTACTGTTCAGGGACGCATACAACCTACGCTGACCTTTCCTATTACCAGTTCCTCTCCTCCACTGCAATCCCCTGAACCCTCTTAGCATGTAAGCCTAAGAGTCCAGCTGTTTGTAGATCACCTTCTTAAGAGCTGACTACAACAGTGCAACTCTTGGCAGGGCCCTCTACCCTATAATTGTTTTCTTGTACTCCCCTTTGTTTATAGCGCTGCGGAATCTGTTGGCGCTTTACAAATAACCGATAATAAATAAATAAAACATGTATTATGAGGTTTGGAAAACCTATATTTTATATATTTTATTCTTTTGGCATTATTTTAGAATTCCTAGGATTTTACAGTTTTTCAGGATGGTTTGGATAAGTTTGTCTGCAAATTTTTTGCAGGGACAAATCTCTGTTCTTTCTGTTTTATTTTAAAGAAAGCTTGTTTAACCTTCCTGATATTCACTGTTTTGATCAGGCTTTGGTTGGTTCCAAGCCTGTTCATTTATTAATTTCTCCTTTTTGGAGTCTTATTTGGTTTGGAGATTATCTACTTTCTTGGAAAGTGTTGTTTCTTTTCAATATCTTGTCTGCTACAAGAGTTTCTTATTTATCAGCTCTCTCTTGTAAGTCTCCTTATCTGATTTTTTCATCTAGATAAATTGTTTTGTGGACTTCTTTTTTTCCTAAGGTTGTGAATTTGAACAACATTAGTAGATACATTGTTGTTCCTTCTTTGAGTCCTAATCCTAAAGAATTATTTGAGAGTTCTTTATATCATTTGGATGTGGTAAGAGCTTTATAATTCTATATCGAGGTTACTAGGATTTCAGAAGACTTCTAGTCTATTTGGTTCCAGAAAATATTAGGAAGCCTCTGCCATTTCTTTAGCATCCTGATTAAAGCTTTTGTTTTTCAAAGCTTATTTCGAGGCAGATCAGTCGCCATTTTTTGGGGCTTTTTTTCAGAATGAAGCTTAGGTTGATCAAATTTGCAAATCAGTAATTTGGTCTTCTTTACATAATGTTATTGTTTTTACCATATTGATGTATTTGCTTCTTCTGAAGCAGTCTTTGGTAAAAAAAAGTTCTCCAGGCAGCTGTTTCAGTTTGATTCTATTGCTTTTGATTAATTATTGTGCAGATTTAATTTCTCAGTGGAAATAGCTGTTGTTATTTTATCCCTCCCTCTCTAGTGACTCTTCATTGAACTTCCACATCTTGGGTATTTCTATCGCATACGTCACTAGATCATGGACTCTTGCAAATTACATAAATGAAAACACAATTTATGTAAGAACTTACCTGATAAATTAATTTCTTTCATATTGGCAAGAGTCTATGAGGCCCACCCTTTTTATGGTGGTTATGATTTTTGTATAAAAGCACAATTATTTTTCCAAATTCCTCTTTTTGTATGCTTTTTTACTCCATATTTTATCACCCCACTACTTGGCTATTCATTAAACTGAATTGTGGGTGTGGTGAGGTGAGGGGTGTATTTATAGGCATTTTGAGGTTTGGGAAACTTTGCCCCTTCCTGGTAGGAATGTATATCACATATGTCACTAGCTCATGGACTCTTGCCAATATGAAAAAAATGAATTTATCAGGTAAGTTCTTACATAAATTATGTTTTTTTGTATTTATAATACTGCAGTTTGTACCTTGTTCCAAACTTCCATGCACTATTGAAGAACAATGGTATGTTATATTTTGGTTCTGTTTTTACTTTTTACATGTTCAGCCAAAAAAAGGCTTGTGGCATATTAAACATGATGTTTAAGAAAGTGTTGTAAGATAATTGTTTTCTCAATAAAACACTGTTGAGAAAAATGTTTCCCTTTATGTTGAAAAAGTTTTTATTTGTTTCCATACATCAAATATATAACAGACTGTACATCCTGAGAACAATATATACAGTGTCTCAGAGGATGTTTTACTTTGCGGCATCATAGAAACATTTTGCATATCATATTTCCTTAACAAAGATCTATAATAGATATTATAAGTAAACAAAATTATACAACCTATAAAAAAAAAAATAAACTAGCGGCTAGATTTAGAGTTTGGCGTTAGCTGTCAAAACCAGCGTTAGAGGCTCCTAACGCTGGTTTTGGGCTACCGCTGGTATTTAGAGTCAGTCAGGAAAGGGTCTAATGCTCACTTTGCAGCCGCGACTTTTCCATACCGCAGATCCCCTTACGTCAATTGCGTATCCTATCTTTTCAATGGGATCTTTCTAACGCCGGTATTTAGAGTCGTGGCTGAAGTGAGCGTTAGAAATCTAACGACAAAACTCCAGCCGCAGAAAAAAGTCAGTAGTTAAGAGCTTTCTGGGCTAACGCCGGTTTATAAAGCTCTTAACTACTGTGCTCTAAAGTACACTAACACCCATAAACTACCTATGTACCCCTAAACCGAGGCCCCCCCCACATCGCCGCCACTCTATTAACATTTTTTAACCCCTAATCTGCCGACCGCACACCGCCGCCACCTACGTTATCCCTATGTACCCCTAATCTGCTGCCCCTAATACCGCCGACACCTACATAATATTTATAAACCCCTAATCTGCCGCCCCCGCTATCGCTGACACCTGCATATTTTTTTAACCCCTAATCTGCCGCTCCGTACACCGCCGCAACCTACATTATACCTATGTACCCCTAATCTGCTGCCCCTAACACAGCCGACCCCTATATTATATTTATTAACCCCTAATCTGCTGCCCCCACCATAGCCTCCACCTACCTACAATTATTAACCCCTAATCTGCCGACCGGACCACACCGCTACTATAATAAATGTATTAACCCCTAAAGCTAAGTCTAACCCTAACACTAACACCCCCCTAACTTAAATATAATTTAAATTTAACGAAATAAATTAACTCTTATTAAATAAATTATTCCTATTTAAAGCTAAATACTTACCTGTAAAATAAACCCTAATATAGCTACAATATAAATTATAATTATATTGTAGCTATTTTAGGATTAATATTTATTTTACAGGCAACTTTGTAATTATTTTAACTAGGTACAATAGCTATTAAATAGTTAATAACTATTTAATAGCTACCTAGTTAAAATAATTACAAAATTACCTGTAAAATAAATCCTAACCTAAGTTACAATTAAACCTAACACTACACTATCAATAAATAAATTAAATAAATTACCTACAATTATCTACAATTAAACCTAACACTACAGTATCAATAAATTAATTAAATACAATACCTACAAATAAATACAATGAAATAAACTAACTAAAGTACAAAAAATAAAAAAGAACTAAGTTACAAAAAATAAAAAAATATTTACAAACATTAGAAAAATATTACAACAATTTTAAACTAATTACACCTACTCTAAGCCCCCTAATAAAATAACAAAGACCCCCAAAATAAAAAAATACCCTACCCTATTCTAAAATTAAAATAGAAAAGCTCTTTTACCTTACCAGCCCTGAAAAGGGCCCTTTGCGGGGCATGCCCAAAGAATTGAGCTCTTTTGCCTGTAAAAAGAAAACATACAATACCCCCCCAACATTACATCTCACCACCCACATACCCCTAATCTAACCCAAACCCCCCTTAAATAAACCTAACACTAAGCCCCTTAAAATCTCCCTACCTTGTATTCACACAGCCGGGTATCCATCTTCACCGACGACTTCCCGACGAATGACGGTTCCTTTAAGGGACGTCATCCAAGGATTCTATCAGCCAATCGGAATTAAGGTAGGAAAATTCTGATTGGCTGATGGAATCAGCCAATCAGAATCAAGTTCAATCCGATTGGCTGATCCGATCAGCCAATAAGATTGAGCTCGCATTCTATTGGCTGATCGGAACAGCCAATCGGATTGAACTTGAATCTGATTGGCTGATTCCATCAGCCAATCAGAATTTTCCTACCTTAATTCCGATTGGCTGATAGAATCCTATCAGCCAATCGGAATTCAAGGGACGCCATCTTGGATGACATCCCTTAAAGGAACCGTCATTCGTCGGGAAGTCGTCGGTGAAGATGGATGTTCCGCGTCGGCGGGATGACCATGGATCCGGGAAGAAAGAAGATTGAAGATGCCGCTTGATAGAAGACTTCAGCCCGATCATGGACCTCTTCAGCTCCCGCTTGGATGAAGACTTCAGTCGGATCATGGACATCTTCAGCCCCCCGCTTGGGCTTGGATCAAGACATCAGAGGCTCTTCTGGATCGATCAGTGAACCCGGCGTGGTGAAGACAAGGTAGGGAGATCTTCAGGGGCTTAGTGTTAGGTTTATTTAAGGGGGGTTTGGGTTAGATTAAGGGTATGTGGGTGGTGGGTTGTAATGTTGGGGGGGGGGGTTATTATATGTTTTCTTTTACAGGCAAAAGAGCTGAATTCTTTGGGGCATGCCCCGCAAAGGGCCCTTTTCAGGGCTGGTAAGGTAAAAGAGCTTTTCTATTTTAATTTTAGAATAGGGTAGGGCATTTTTTTATTTTGCGGGTCTTTGTTATTTTATTAGGGGGCTTAGAGTAGGTGTAATTAGCTTAAAATTGTTGTAATATTTTTCTAATGTTTGTAAATATTTTTTTATTTTTTGTAACTTAGTTCTTTTTTATTTTTTGTACTTTAGTTAGTTTATTTAATTGTATTTAATTATAGGTATTTTATTTAATTAATTTATTGATAGTGTAGTGTTAGGTTTAATTGTAGATACTTGTAGGTATTTTATTTAATTTATTTATTGATAGTGTAGTGTTAGGTTTAATTGTAGGTATTTTATTTAATTAATTTATTGATAGTGTAGTGTTAGGTTTAATTGTAACTTAGGTTAGGATTTATTTTACAGGTAATTTTGTAATTATTTTAACTAGGTAACTATTAAATAGTTATTAACCTGGTTAAAATAATTACAAAGTTGCCTGTAAAATAAATATTAATCCTAAAATAGCTACAATATAATTATAATTTATATTGTAGCTATATTAGGGTTTATTTTACAGGTAAGTATTTAGCTTTAAATAGGAATAATTCATTTAATAAGAGTTAATTTATTTAGTTAAATTTAAATTATATTTAAGTTAGGGGGGTGTTAGTGTTAGGGTTAGACTTAGCTTTAGGGGTTAATACATTTATTATAGTAGCGATGTGGTCCGGTCGGCAGATTAGGGGTTAATAATTGTAGGTAGGTGGTGGCAAAGTTGGGTGCGGCAGATTAGGGGTTAATAAATATAATATAGGGGTCAGCGGTGTTAGGGGCAGCAGATTAGGGGTACATAGGTATAATGTAGGTTGCGGCAGTGTGCGGAGCGGCAGATCAGGGGTTAAAAAAATATGCAGGTGTCAGCGATAGCGGGGGCAGCAGATTAGGGGTTAATAAGTGTAAGGTTAGGGGTGTTTAGACTCGGGGTTCATGTTAGAGTGTTAGGTGCAGACTTATCCCCATAGGAAACAATGGGGCTGAGTTAGGAGCTGAACTCTGCTTTTTTGCAGGTGTTAGGTTTTTTTTCAGCTCAAACTGCCCCATTGTTTCCTATGGGGATATCGTGCACGAGCACGTTTTTGAAGCTGGCCGCGTCCGTAAGCACCGCTGGTATCGGGAGTTGCAGTGGCGGTAAATTATGCTCTACGCTCCCTTTTTGGAGTCTAACGCACTGAAAACCCAGCCATTCTGTGAACTCTAAATAATAAATTAATAAATATAATATAGGGGTCGGCGATGTTAGGGGCAGCAGATTAGGGGTACATAGGTATAATGTAGGTTGCGGCGGTGTACGGAGCGGCAGATTAGGGGTTAAAAAATATGCAGGTGTCAGCGATAGCGGGGGCGGCAGATTAGGGGTTAATAAGTGTAAGGTTAGGGGTGTTTAGACTCTGGGTTCATGTTAGAGTGTTAGGTGCAGACTTAGGAAGTATTTCCCCATAGGAAACAATGGGGCTGCGTTATAAGCTGAACGCTGCTTTTTTGCTTTTTTTTTCAGCTCAAACTGCCCCATTGTTTCCTATGGGGATATCTTGCACGAGCACGTTTTTGAAGCTGGCCGCGTCCATAAGCACCGCTGGTTTCGGGAGTTGCAGTGGCGGTAAATTATGCTCTACGCTCCCTTTTTGGAGCCTAACGCACTGAAAACCCAGCCATTCTGTGAACTCTAAATAATAAATGAATAAATATAGGGGTTGGCGGTGTTAGGGGCAGCAGATTAGGGGTACATAGGTATAATGTAGGTTGCGGCGGTGTACGGAGCGGCAGATTAGGGGTTAAAAAAAATATGCAGGTGTCAGCGATAGCCGGGGTGGCAGATTAGGGTTTAATAAGTGTAAGGTTAGGGGTGTTTAGACTCGGGGTTCATGTTAGAGTGTTAGGTGCAGACTTAGGAAGTATTTCCCCATAGGAAACAATGGGGCTGCGTTAGGAGCTGAACGCTGCTGTTTTGCAGGTGTTAGGTTTTTTTTCAGCTCAAACTGCCCCATTGTTTCCTATGGGGATATCGTGCACGAGCACGTTTTTGAAGCTGGCCGCGTCCGTAAGCACCGCTGGTATCGGGAGTTGCAGTGGCGGTAAATTATGCTCTACGCTCCCTTTTTGGAGCCTAACGCACTGAAGACCCAGCCATTCTGTGAACTCTAAATAATAAATTAATAAATATAATATAGGGGTCGGCGGTGTTAGGGGCACATAGGTATAATGTAGGTTGCGGCGGTGTATGGAGCGGCAGATTAGGGGTTAAAAAAATATGCAGGTGTCAGCGATAGCGGGGGCGGCAGATTAGGGGTTAATAAGTGTAAGGTTAGGGGTGTTTTCCAAAGAAGTAGCACATGCTGTAAAGACAAAAAAGATAGCTTATAAAAATTACAGACACACACAAGCAGATGATGATATGAAAATATGGAGACTCCAACAAAAAAAGACTAAGCAGTTAATTAGGAAGGTTAAAGCTCATGCAGAAGAGAAGATAGCACAGTCAGTAAAACATGGGGACAAAACATTCTTTAGATATATCAGTGAAAGAAGAAAAAATAAGGTAGGAATAGTAAAATTGAAATCAGTTGATGGTAGAATAATAGAAGGAGATGAGCAGATTGCAGACTGTCTCAATGATTACTTCTGTTCTGTTTTCACAAAAGATTGTGAAGATACAATGCCTACATTAAGGGATGCTACGAAAAATAGAAACAAGCTTAACAGTAATCTTTTTACAGAGGATGAGGTTTTGTTAGCATTATCAAAAATAAATGTTAAAAAGGCAGTGGGTCCTGATAATATTCATCCAAGGGTTTTAAAAGAACTTCGATCAGTGCTAACTGTCCCATTAACTGATCTGTTTAATCAGTCACTATTAACAGGAGCTGTCCCAGATGATTGGAGAATAGCAAATGTAATACCGCTTCATAAAAAGGGCAGTAGAGAAGAATCTGGCAACTACAGGCCAGTTAGTTTAACTTCAGTAGTAGGGAAATTAATGGAAAGCCTCTTAAAAGAAAGAATTATGACTTACATAAAGACAAACAATTTAGAGGACCAAAATCAGCATGGTTTTACTTCAGGGAGATCATGTCAGACTAATCTAATTGACTTCTTTGATTATGTAACAAAAGTATTAGACAAGGGTGGAGCAGTTGATGTAGCATATCTAGATTTCAGCAAAGCATTTGACACTGTCCCACACAATAAACTAATTCACAAACTATATCTCCTTGGTCTAGATTCAAAAATTGTGAACTGGGTGGAATGCTGGCTTAAGGACAGAAAACAAAGTGTCTTAGTAAATGGAGTTCATTCAGCAGAGGGGGCTGTTACTAGTGCTGTTCCTCAGGGGTCAGTTCTGGGGCCTGTTTTGTTTAACATATTTATCTGCGATATCAGCAAAGGGCTACAGGGGAAAGTATGTCTCTTTGCAGATGATACAAAAATTTGCAACAGTGGATGTTCCAGGGGGGGTAGACAAAATGAGAAGTGATATACAACAATTGGAGGATTGGACAAACGACTGGGATCTAAAGTTTAACACAGCAAAGTGTAAAATAATGCATTTAGGGAAGAAAAATCCAAATGTTAATTACAGACTCAATGACACTTTACTGACTGTTACAGATGAGGAACAGGACTTGGGAATTATTATTTCAGATGATTTAAAACTTAGTAAACAATGTAGTAATGCAGCGAGTAAGGCTAGCAGAATGCTTGGATGTATTGGTAGAGGTATTTGCAGCAGAAATAATAAGGTTCTTATGCCACTTTATAGATCATTAGTTAGGCCTCATCTTGAGTATTGTGTGCAGTTCTGGAGGCCATATCTTCAGAAGGATATTAACAAACTTGAATCTGTGCAAAGGAGGGCTACCAAAATGGTACATGGTCTAAAAAATAAAACTTACCAGGATAGGCTCAATGACCTAAATATGTATAGCTTAGAGGAGAGAAGGGAAAGAGGTGATATGATAGCAACTTTCAAGTACATTAAAGGGTTTAGTAAAACTGAGACTGTGGGTATTTTACATAAAATGGAAAATTCAAGAACAAGGGGTCATGAGCTCAAGCTAAAGGGTAGTAGATTCAGGAGTAATTTGAGGACGTACTTCTTTACAGAAAGAGTGATTGATTTATGGAATAAACTTCCTCAAGAGGTAGTAGCAACAAACACTGTGGGGGACTTTAAAAATGCATGGGACAAGCATAAGGCTATCCTACGAACTAGATAAGTTTATACTGTTAGGTAAGGTCGGGCAGACTTGCTGGGCCTATGGCTCTTATCTGCCGTCAATATCTATGTTTCTATGTTTCTATGTTTAGACTCGGGGTTCATGTTAGAGTGTTAGGTGCAGACTTAGGAAGTATTTCCCCATAGGAAACAATGGTGCTGAACGCTGCTTTTTTGCAGGTGTTAGGTTTTTTTTTCAGCTCAAACTGCCCCATTGTTTCCTATGGGGATATCGTGCACGAGCACATTTTTTAAGCTGGCCGCGTCCGTAAGCACCGCTGGTATTGGGAGTTGCAGTGGCGGTAAATTATGCTCTACGCTCCCTTTTTGGAGCCTAACGCACTGAAAACCCAGCCATTCTGTGAATTCTAAATACCAGCGGTATTTAAAAGGTGCGGCCAAAAAAAAGCCAGCGTTAGCTACGCGGGTCGTTACCGACAAAACTCTAAATCTAGCCGTAGGTTTGTGTTGTGAGTTATTTTCGTATGTAGCTTAATCTGAGTTCTTCATTTAGCCTAGTTATGTCTATATTTACAGAGTATTTAAGTTTTTCGTCCCAATCTTTTACTTGTAATGTCAACTATCTCTCAACTGATGTATTGTGCATTATCCAATAGAACCATATTTTGTTAAATTGTTCTGTGTCGCCCTGTATCCATGCTAACCTTTCAGATGCGGTGTAGATATCTCATATTTTATCTAGAACTTCTCTCCAAATAGGAGGTCCCTCCTTCCAATGCCTCGCTATGCAAACTCTAGTGGCCGTGCAAATTATTTTAATGAACTTATTAATGGCAGGGTTCATATTGGGGAATCGTCTATGAAGAAGTGCCTGATGGATGGTTAGTATTATCTGTTCGTCTAACACCTTACTAAGGAGGTCATTAACCATTTGCCATATATTTTTGATAGGTTCACAGTCCCACCACATGTGTCTATAAGATCCCTGTACCCCACAGCCTCTATAGCATAACTTAGACTTATTTACAGAGTAGTGTGATGTTTTTAGGGGTGTAAGGTACCACCTAAATGCTGTTTTTATAGAGTTCTCTCTAAGGTCCGCACTAATAAGGCCCTTGCGTGATTCAAAATATAATTGATCCCATTCATTTTTTGAAAGCTGGTCTGCCCCATCCTCTTCCCACTTCAACACTATAGGCGATTTATCGGTGTAATGTATATCCTGAATCATCATGTATAGTCTAGAAATAAGTTGCTTTTCTCTGATCGGGTTTGAACATATCTTTTCTAGAACTGTGGGTGGGTGTTTCCCACGGGAGATTTCATATTTATTTAGGGCTGAGGAGATTTGGAGGTATAGGAACCAGTGTAGTTTGTGTGGGGTTATTTGTTCCTGCAAGTGATTGAATGAAGTTATCTGAGAGTGGGTGAGAAAGTCCGCCACTTTATAGAGCCCTTTATTGGCCCATTTATCCACTAATCTGTGGGTTTCCTTAGGTAATAAGAGTCTGGTCAGTTTAGTCCACGTCCCAGAAGGGAGTACTGTTGGGTGCTTGGTCAATTGCTTCCAGTGTGAGAATGTGTCTATTGTTGAAGGTAAACTAAGGCTCTACCAGGGTGAGTTTCTCCCGGAGCTCCACAAAAGGTCATCTGTGTGGTCTAATTCTATACTATCAGTCTCAATTTTTGTCCAGAGAACCTCCTGTAGAGGTTTGTGAAGGAGTGATGCTTGAGCTATTCTAGCTGCTAAATAGTAATCTTGCAAATTCGGTACCCCCACTCCTCCTAAGCGTCTGTGCCTAGTTAATGTTTTGGAGGCTATCCTTGCTTTACCGTCTCCTCTTAAAAAGGAGACCAACTCTGACTGTAATTTCTGGAGCTCTAAGGGAGGGATTTTTACCGGGAGTGCTCTGAAGAGGTATAAGATCCTCGGGAGAACATTCATTTTTATGGACGACAGGCGGCCATACCATGAAAAGGTTCCCTTTCTCCAAGATCTAAGATCTCGTTGAATGGATCGAAAGAGCGGGGTGTAATTTAGTTTATATAATCTATCATAGGTGTCTGAATTTTTTGTCCCCAAATAGGTGAGAGAGTCCCCAACCCATTTTATATTAAAGTTGATTTCAATTAGTTTTTTGGTGTGGGGGGTTAGCGTTAGTGGTAAAGCTTCACATTTGTCAACATTTACCTTATATCCTGAAATCTCCGCAAAGTCATGCAGGATTCAGTAAAGATTAGTCAGGGAGCCAAACGGGTTTGTCAGGGTCAGTAAAATATCATCCGCAAAAAGCGAAAGCTTATATTCTGAGTTATGGATCATCACTCCTTTAATCTCATTTGTGTTTCTAATGGCTGCCGCTAGGGGCTCAATGCATAAGGCAAACAGGAGCGGTGAGAGAGGACACCCCTATCTTGTTCCGTTTTGTATGTCTATGGTCCTGGACATATATCCTGCTGCACTAACCGTAGCTTTAGGGTTTGAATATATCCCTTTTAGTGCTTTCATAAACGGTCCCTCAAAACCAATTGTTGTGAGTATCTGAAACATATAGGTACAATCTATACGGTCGAACGCCTTCTCCGCATCCAAGGAGAGGAGCAGAGAAGGCGTCCCCTTCCTTCTTAGGTGTTCGGTTAAGTCTATGGTTCTGTGGACGTTATCTGGGGCTTCCCTACCCTTAATAAAGCCCACCTGATCGGGGTGGATCAGGCGGGGTAATAGCGTCTGGAGTCTATTTGACAACATTTTTGTTAGGATCTTAAGATCCTGATTAATCAGGGATATGGGTCTATAACTTTGACACCGAGTAGGATGTTTTCCTGGCTTAGGGATAACTATAATTTTGGCTCGGAGTATATCAGTGGGATTGTCGAAACCTAGCATTATATCTTTGCAGAATATTTGCAAGTGGGGTACTAAGGGTATTTTAAATAACTTATAATACTCGCTAGGTAGGCCATAGGGACCCGCTGCTTTGCCTGATTTTGGATCTTTAATTACATTAAGGATTTCTTGTGCAGTGATCTCTGCATTGAGGATATCATTTTCCTCAGGGGTAATTGTGGGAAGGTTAGCTTGTTTTAGAAATCGAATTAATAGTCTTTTTGTCTGGTCAGTGTGTTGAACTTTTTGCCCACCATATAATGTTTCATAACAATTAGCAAATGTATTAGCTATTTCCTGGGGATTTGAAGTTTGGGTTCCCTCCTGAGTATATAAATTGGTTATTGCATATAATTTTGTTCTATTTCGCAATTTATTGGCTAGATATCTATCAGGCTTATTAGAGTATAAAAAGTAATTAGCTTTTGGTTTTTGGAGGGCTCTCATCGCCGAATCATTTCGGATTTTTGTTAGTAGCTTTCTCTTAGCTTGGATGGTTCTAAATATTGTACTGGAAGATGTGTTTTTGTGTTGGGTTTCTAATATAGTGAAATCTGAGTGGAGTTGCTTAATGTTTTTATTTGCTAAAGTGATGATCCTGGCTTTCTCCTTTATCAAAATCCCATGGATAAAGGGCTTATGTGCAGCCCAGGGGCTGAGTGAATTAATAGTGGAATTAACATTTGAAGACCAGTATTCCTTCATTAATCTTCCTACCTCAGTGTGGAATTGCGCATTGTGAAGTATAGATGGGTCAAATGTCCAGGATTTCTGATGTTGGATATCGATTAGCCCTGTCAGTGAGTTGGACTATCAAGTGGTCCAACCAGACACATGGATGGATATTGGAGGTGTTAATATTAGGTGTCAGAGTTTGACTAATCCATATGTAATCAAGTTTTGTATAGCTATTATGGGCATGTGAGTAAAATGTATGATCTGTTGTGTTACCATATAGTGTTTCCCAAGTGTCCAATAAATTATGTTCTGACATTGATTCCCTTATGGATTTTGCTATTGATAGTTGTCTGAGATGTTTGTTTGAAGGTTTAGTTACCTTCCTAGAGTAGTGAGTTGTGATATTAACATTAAAATCCCCACCAAGTATGATTCTAGAGTGAGACCATTGTGTTAACATATGGGAGATGTTGAAAAAAGGTGTGTTGGCCATCATTTGGGGCAAATACGTTGCAAAGGGTGACTTTCATACCTTGTATACGACCCCTAACAATGAGGAATCTCCCCTCGGGGTCCTTTATTACCTCATCTGTCTCAAATTGTAGGGATGAGTGTATGAGTATTGAGACACCTCTCTTTTTCTGGTCTAGCGTGTAGTGAAAGTGGGTCGGGAACTGTCGGTGCCAATATTTAGGAATCAGGGTCTGTGTGAAATGTGTCTCTTGAAGAAATACAATTTTAGCTTTCAACTTTATATATTGGGTAAGAGCCACCTTGCGTTTGATATTGGTGTTAAGGCCTCTCACATTATGTGAGAGAATAATGAAGTCATTGGTCATGGGGACTAAAGGTTTTATTACTTCTTATGCTATCAGTTCTATAAGTGAGTAATAGGGATTGTGGTATTTGACATTTATACTCTGTCTGACAACCATATAGAGGCCACACAAACATATGGACATAAACAAAAAAGAAACTCGTTAACTGTAGATAAAAAAAACATATATAACAATTGTTCAGGCTTATCGCCCGATTAGAACTTTTGATGTCCATCTTACCCCTGTAAAGAGGAGAAAAAAAAAGGAGAAAAAAAAGAACAAACACAGAGGGATAGAACATCACAAAGGAAAATAAGCTATAAATAGCTAGCTATGTGCAGGCCATCTAAATACCTGAAGTAAAGCTAAAGTAATAAGAATGGTTATCTAATCTTTAGTGAAATCAAAGCAGAGTTTCTGAATACAGTTCATAATGTTCAGTATTATAGTATCCAATGAAAGATAGTGTCTCTTAATATATCTTCAGAGTCATTACAACATCATCACTATTTCTCAGGTAAACATCCTAACTTATGAATTAGCAGTTTATACTGCGGTTTGCGGAACAGGTCCCTAAGGCAACGGAAAAAGAAAATCCCAGCATGGGTTCTCGCTATCAATCAGTAGTGCCATAGTCTCTACCTAGGGGATAAATGGAGGCAAACAAGATTTATATCAAAGAACTTTGTATACTCATCTGAAACTTGTCCTGCTGAGAAGTCGTATACGAAGTCACCGTGTAGATTGGGAAACTTCTATACTTCCAGAAATCATTTTGGTTTCTTCTTGGTAACTTTGACCCATTTGGCTCTTTTACGATTGACTTCATTTTGAGTTTGTCGTTCAGATTCAGATTAGCTGAGGGTGGATGGTAGATCCGGTGAATCTAAGCCCAGATATTCACAGATCTCTGGGATATCCTTCCTATCCGTTATCGATAGAGTCTTTACTTCATGTACGATATGTAGGGCAAAGGGGAATCCCCAGCGGTAATTTATTTGCGACTTTCAAAGCAATTGTGTAAGTGGCCTGAGTGATCCTCTCCTTTGTAAGGTGTGCACATATAAATGTTGGTAGAACTGAACTACTGCACCTTGATGTTTGAAAGTTGGGTTCTTCCTGGCTGCTATAAGGATCGCTTCTTTTTCAGGGAACCGGAGTAGTTTAACTATCACATCTCTGGGTGGGTAGTCCCCCTTTGGTTTTGCTTTTAGGGCTCTGTGAGCCCTCTTTATCTGAAAACTATCCTCTTCTGAGCAACCAGTTATTGCTCTAAATAGTTGTTTTAGGTAGTTCTGAAGGTTTGACTGCGTTACGATTTCTGGGACTCCCTTCAGCCTCAAATTGCTCCTGCGTGAACGATTCTCCAGATCTTCCAATTTGTCCTGAAGCATATCTAGTTCTTGTTGATGGTCTTGTGATGTTTGAGTCAGAGTAGTCACCTTTTCCTCCACATTGCTCTCATTATCCTCCAGTGCCGAAACCCTAGTACCCAAGTCTTGCATCTCATGTTTTATTTCTGTTAGACTATTGGTAATAGTGGTTTGGAAGGAGTCCATTTTGTTCCACAGTTTCTCAAAGTTCTTATCAATATCTTTTTTAGAGACCAGAGTCTTAATATCGGCTCTTGTAACAGGGATTAAATCAGCATCACATGTCTGGGAGTCTGAATCTGCTGCTATGTCCTCCACTTGTTCTGTATCTTGGGGTTCTATTATTTTCTCCCCTTTAGAGGACTTAAAAAATAGATTTGCTGCTGCTGCTTTCCCTGATGTTGTAGGTTTGTTCAGTTTCCTGGCTGCCATTATCAAATATGTTGTTTATAACTATTGCAGCAAAGAAGTTTGACTGAAAATGCAGCACTTCTTAGTAATGCAGACTTTATCTTTTAGTGATTTGGGTGCTGGTTGTCAGTCTCCCAATATTATGAATAAATATGTTTCACAAAAGACAGTAGTTGAGGCTAGTATTTAATATGATCTTTAGATGCAGCTCCTGTCCTCCCAGAGGCTTATTGTTAAAATGAGATATGTGACTGGGCCTTGCAGCTTCATCTGTTAATATTCGCCTAGAAGAGTTTGGCGTTAGCCGTCAAAACCAGCGTTAGGGGCTCCTAACGCTGGTTTTGGGCTACCGCTGGTATTTAGAGTCAGTCAGGAAAGGGTCTAACGCTCACTTTGCAGCCGCGACTTTTCCATACCGCAGATCCCCCTACGCCATTTACGTATCCCATCTTATCAATAGGATCTTTCTAACACCGGTATTTAGAGTCTTGGCTGAAGTGAGCGTTAGAAATCTAATGACAAAACTCCAGCCGCAGAGAAAAGCCAGGAGTTAAGAGCTTTCTGGGCTAACGCCGGTTCATAAAGCATTTAACTACTGTGCTCTAAAGTACACTAACACCCATAAACTACCTATGTCCCCCTAAACCGAGGCCCCCCCACATCGCCGCAACTCTAATAAAATTTTTAACCCCTAATATGCTGACCGCACACCGCCGCCACCTACGTTATACTTATGTACCCCTAATCTGCTGCCCCTAACACCGCCGACCCCTATATTATATTTATTAACCCCTAATCTGCCGCCCCCAACGTCGCCGCCACCTACCTACACTTATTAACCCCTAATCTGCCGACCGGACCTCACCGCTACTATAATAAATGTATTAACCCCTAATCCGCCTCACGCCCGCCTCAATAACCCTATAATAAATACTATTAACCCCTAATCTGCCCTCCCTGACATCACCGACACCTAACTTCAAGTATTAACCCCTAATCTGCCGACCTAATCTCGCCGCTACTCTAATAAATTTATTAACCCCTAAAGCTAAGTCTAACCCTAACACTAACACCCCCTAAGTTAAATATAATTTTTAAATAACGAAATAAAATAAATCTTATTAAATAAATTATTCCTATTTAAAGCTAAATACTTACCTATAAAATAAACCCTAATATAGCTAAAATATAAATTATAATTATATTGTAGCTATTTTAGGATTAATATTTATTTTACAGGTAACTTTGTAATTATTTTAACTAGGTACAATAGCTATTAAATAGTTAATAACTATTTAATAGCTACCTAGTTAAAATAATTACAAAATGACCTGTAAAATAAATCCTAACCTAAGTTAAAATTAAATCTAACACTACACTAGCAATAAATTAATTAAACTACCTACAATTACCTACAATTAAACCTAACACTACACTATCAATAAATTAATTAAATAAAATACCTACAAATAAATACAAATAAATAAACTAACTAAAGTTAAAAAAATTAAAAAAGAACTAAGTTACAAAAAATTAAAAAATAATTTACAAACATTAGAAAAAGATTACAAATATTTTAAGCTAATTACGCCTACTCTAAGCTCCCTAATAAAATAACAAAGCCCCCAAAATAAAAAAATGCCCTACCCTATTCTAAAATACAAATAGAAAAGCTCTTTTACCTTACCAGTCCTTAAAAGGGCCTTTTGCGGGGCATGCCCTAAATAATTCAGCTCTTTTGCCTGTAAAAAAAAACATACAATACCCCCCCAACATTACAACCCACCACCCACATACCCCTAATCTAACCCAAACCCCCCTTAAATAAACCTAACACTAAGCCCCTGAAGATCTCCCTACCTTATCTTCACCACGCCGGGTATCACCGATCCATCCAGAGGAGCCTCTGAAGTCTTCATCCAAGCCCAAGCGGGGGCTGAAGAAGTCCATCATTGGGTTGAAGTCTTGATCCAAGTGGGTGCTTAAGAAGTCCATCATCGGGCTGAAGTTTTGATCCAAGCGGGCGCTGAAGAGGTCCATCATCGGGCTGAAGTCTTCTATCAAGTGGCATCTTCAATCTTCTTTCTTCCGGAGCCCTCTTCTTCCAGCTGACGCGGATCCATCCTCTTCTACCGATGCCTACTCGCCGAATGACGGTTCCTTTAAATGACATCATCCAAGATGGCGTCCCTCGAATTCCGATTGGCTGATAGGATTCTATCAGCCAATCGGAATTAAGGTAGGAAAATTCTGATTGGCTGATGGAATCAGCCAATCAGATTCAAGTTTAATCCGATTGGCTGATCCAATCAGCCAATCAGATTGAACTTGCATTCTATTGGCTGTTCCGATCAGCCAATAGAATGCGAGCTCAATCTGATTGGCTGATCCAATCAGCCAATCGGATTGAACTTGAATCTGATTGGCTGATTCCATCAGCCAATCAGAATTTTCCTACCTTAATTCCGATTGGCTGATCCTATCAGCCAATCAGAATTCGAGGGACGCCATCTTGGATGACGTCATTTAAAGGAACCATCATTCGGCGAGTAGGCGTCGGTAGAAGAGGATGGATCCGCGTCGGCTGGAAGAAGATGGCTCCGGAAGAAAGAAGATTGAAGATGCCGCTTGATAGAAGACTTCAGCCCGATGATGGACCTCTTCAGCGCCCGCTTGGATCAAGACTTCAGCCCGATGATGGACTTCTTCAGCGCCCGCTTGGATCAAGACTTCAGCCCAATGATGGACTTCTTCAGCCCCCGCTTGGGCTTGGATGAAGACTTCGGAGGCTCCTCTGGACGGATCGGTGATACCCGGCGTGGTGAAGATAAGGTAGGGAGATCTTCAGGGGCTTAGTGTTAGGTTTATTTAAGGGGGGTTTGGGTTAGATTAGGGGTATGTGGGTGGTGGGTTGTAATGTTGGGGGGTATTGTATGTTTTTTTTACAGGCAAAAGGGCTGAATTCTTTGGGGCATGCCCCGCAAAAGGCCCTTTAAAAGGGCTGGTAAGGTAAAAGAGCTTTTCTATTTGTATTTTAGAATAGGGTAGGGCATTTTTTTTTATTTTGGGGGGGATTTGTTATTTTATTAGGGGGCTTAGAGTAGGTGTAATTAGCTTAAAATTGTTGTAATCTTTTTCTAATGTTTGTAAATTATTTTTTTATTTTTTTGTAACTTAGTTCTTTTTTTATTTTTTGTACTTTAGTTAGTTTATTTATTTGTATTTATTTGTAGGTATTTGTATTTAATTTATTTATTGATAGTGTTAGGTTTAATTGTAGATAATTGTAGGTATTTTATTTAATTAATGTATTGATAGTGTAGTGTTAGGTTTAATTGTAACTTAGGTTAGGATTTATTTTACAGGTCATTTTGTAATTATTTTAACAAGGTAGCTATTAAATAGTTATTAACTATTTAATAGCTATTGTACCTGGTTAAAATAAATACAAAGTTACCTGTAAAATAAATATTATTCCTAAAATAGCTATAATATAATTATAATTTATATTGTAGCTATATTAGGGTTTATTTTACAGGTAAGTATTTAGCTCTAAATAGGAATAATTTATTTAATAAGAGTTAATTTATTTTGTTAGATAAAAATTATATTAACTTAGGGGGGGTGTTAGTGTTAGGGTTAGACTTGGCTTTAGGGGTTAATAAATTTAAAAGAGTAGCGGTGAGGTCCGGTCGGCAGATTAGGGGTTAATACTTGAAGTTAGGTGTCGGTGATGTTAGGGAGGGCAGATTAGGGGTTAATACTATTTATTATAGGGTTAGTGAGGTGGATTAGGGGTTAATACTATTTATTATAGGGTTAGTGAGGCGGATTAGGGGTTAATAACTTTATTATAGTAGCGGTGAGGTCCGGTCGGCAGATTAGGGGTTAGTAATTGTAGGTAGGTAGCTGTGACGTTGGGGGGGCAGATTAGGGGGTAATAAATATAATATAGGGGTCGGGCGGTGTTAGGGGCAGCAGATTAGGGGTACATAGGGATAACGTAGGTGGCGGCGGTGTACGGAGCGGCAGATTAGGGGTTAATAAGTGTAAGGTTAGGGGTGTTTAGACTCGGGGTACATGTTAGGGTGTTAGGTGCAGACATAGGAAGTGTTTCCCCATAGGAAACAATGGGGCTGCGTTAGGAGCTGAACGCTGCTTTTTTGCAGGTGTTAGGTTTTTTTTCAGCTCAAACGGCCCCATTGTTTCCTATGGGGGAATCGTGCACGAGCACGTTTTTTAAGCTGGCCGCGTCCGTAAGCACCGCTGGTATTGAGAGTTGCAGTGGCGGTAAATTATGCTATACGCTCCCTTTTTGGAGCCTAACGCAGCCCTTCTGTGAACTCTAAATACCAGCAGTATTTAAAAGGTGCGGGAGAAAAAAAGCACGCGTAGCTAACGCACCCCTTTGGCCGCAGAACTCTAAATCTAGCGGTTAGTCTGTAGTTTAGAATGACTCAAATATTCAACAGGAATCTCATTATTTCAATATCTAATGTGTCCCTTCAACTGTGTGTATTAGGGTTAATGGGGTGTCCAAAGTTAACTTCTAATTCGATAAGTATACACCAAAGCACCAAAGTCATCTCCAAATTCACTTCTTGTTTAATATGTGTTACTTTCTGCAGCATCTGATGCGTTGCAGATATTCTCTTAACACTCTTTCTAGGTAGTTCTATGTCTTTATAATGTGTGTACTCTGCATACCGCTCACTGGTGAGATAAATTTTACTTGCGGTGGGACTTACAGTCAGAAGATAAGTCAAATTCTTCCTGTCTCTGCCTCAGCCATATCCCATGTTGTCTGTTAAGATGGCATCTCCTCATATCTTTCTCGGAGCGGCCTTTCCACTATTTCCTCTTTATATAGACATTACTGGACTTCGGATGTTTCACATCTTCCTTCTTGTAATCCGGAATGGTAACCGCAACCGAAATAGGTCTGTTCACTAGCTTTCTAGCAGTTTAGAAACTCCTTTGTGGATGGTCTTGCACGGAGCAGCACAATTATGCTGCCATCTTCATTCCCGGTCAATATGTTTCCCTTTAAAGGGACATGACATCCACATTTTTTCTTTCATGATTTAGAAAGAGAATGCATTTTTAAACATCTTTCTAATTTACTTCTATTATCTAATTTGTGTTATTCTCTTGATATTATTTTCTGAAAAGCATATCTAGATATGCTCAGTAGCTGCTGATTGGTTGCTGCACATAGAAGCCTCATGTGATTGGCTCACCCATGTGCATTGCTTTTTCTTCAAATAAGGATATCTAAAAAATGAAGCAAAATAAATAATAGAAGTAAATTGTAATGTTGTTTAAATGTGTATCTTCTATCTGAATCATGAAAGAAAGATTTTGGGTTTAGTGGCCCTTTAAGGAGAGAGCAACAATAATATTGAGTCATCGCCACACACACACAGGCCAGTGGTTGTGCATAGATATGTTTAGAATAATTTGTTAGGTGACAAAATAAAATTCAATGAGCAGGCCATTCCTATTTTCTGGGGTTGGTTAAGGTTTGCCTTAAAATATGCAACTTATACAGTTAATTCTTATTATTGCATTCTTTTAAATGTATTTTTTACTACGGGTGTCAGTAGGGGCCTCATGTTCAAGCTTCGACTAAGGCCTCGCAAAGTCTAGAGCCGCCACTGCGTATAGGGTACGACGTTGGTCGTTAAGGGGTTAATGATGTTTTCTATTATTTTAAACATAAACATATATATTCAAATATATATTTATGTTTTAAATAATAGCAAACAACAATAAATCCATTTTAAGATATCTTCAATACTTTTAAATAATCTACATTGTACATGACAATGCATAGTTTGTCCAGGAGATGTTGTAAACGCTGGAGGGCCAGCAAAATCTCGCCCGTCTAGCCAGGCTCTTGGAACTCAGCGCCGGACTGGAATTGAGCCCTGTTCTGGCGCTTCTTAAAAAGGGGTGCCGAGCAAGCAAGTTACTCTTTTAGTGTGTTGTCGGCAATTTTATGAGGCACCTGGGATACAACTTGTTTGGGGGTGCTACCTTTTTGGAGGAATGGGGCCACTTCAATTCCAGTCCCCCATTCCTCCCAGAAGGTAGCGACTTGATCCCCTGCACCCTGCTTGATCGGCATCACTTTCCGGTCTGGTGCTTAGTTCCAGGAGCCCGGCTAGGCCAGCAAGGTTTTGCGAGCCCTTCAGCGGTCGACTGCTGACATTTAGGGCATCTCTGTGACACATAATTGAAACATTGTTTATAATTTTAGCGACATAGCTCCTATAGTTATAATAAGGAGGTTTAATATTTATAATAGTTTATTATAGTCAGGAATTAGTAGGCAGTGTGTGGGAGGTAGTTGAGGAATTCCAGGGAAGTGTAGGTTAGAGATTACGTAAGTGTAGGTGGTATTAGCGGCTTAGCTGGCTGACTAGATATGTTCAGTTAGTTCTCAGTAGTGTATTGCTGCTCCTTCAGCAAAGGATATCAAGGGAGTGAAGCAGTTTGGTTATAGAAGTAAATTGGAAAGTTGTTACAATTTGTTCTATCTGAATCCTTTTGTTCTATCTGAAATTGGGTTTAATGTCCCTTTAAATTTTATTGATGTCCATGGAAAAGTAAAACACACGTGGGGTGCTTGCTTGTAGCTAGAGTAAGTTTACACATTGCAATTAGTGCCGTATTCTTACCAGGATAGGATACTATTACTGCCTCCTCACTAATTTATTTAGACTTCTCCCCATTGGCAGTGAAATGCCAACACAACCACCTATAATCTTCTAAATAATCTTCTCATGACACTCTTTCCACTAATCACCTTCAAACCTCTAACCTCTTTACTCCACTATCCCTCTCTTTTCTTTCATGATTCAGATAGAACGTGCAATTTTAAGCAAACTTCTATTTGACTTCTATTATCAATTTTTCTTCGTTCTCTTAGTATCTTTATTTGAAAAGCAGGAATATAAGCTTAGGAGCCAGCCCATTTTTTGGTTCAGCACCAAGGTTGCACTTGCTAATTGGTGGCTAAATGTAGCAGGTAATAGATATACAATGAGAAAAGAAGCAAATAATTGATGGAAACTTTTTTTCTGACGGTATAAAGAGATGTTTCACAGACTTCTGACCAAAAAGGGACAAACAATTTAAAACAGAAATTAAGAAATATGCTTTCAGTAAAAGTAATGTTTTTTTTCTGTGCGTTTTGCATATGTACATATAATTCTCCCTCCTGCTTTCAAGCGCCTTAGTGAGACACCCTGTTTTCAGGGTAAAAAGTGGCTTTATAGAATTCCACCAGGCAAATAGAAGTACTGGCGAGAATACTTAGAGAATCTCACCAGCCCAGAGACCTTTACAGAATTGGGCCCTCATAGCCCAATTCTCTAAAGCTCTCTCCTCGAGCAAGATTATATAAAAAGATACGTCATTGCCTTTTTGGAAATTCTGTAAGAGTACATTTTACATTGTCAGCTATGTATCTTGTAAGAATTGTACCATTCATTTCTGTATGCAAATGAGAGACACACATTGCAATATACAAGCCTACAACACTAGTTAAGGGTATCAGAGTTAAATCATCCCAAACGTGATGATTGACAAGTCCTTCTCTCTCATAATCGATATCACAAGAGCAGGGGGCGTGGCTTCATTAACATTTATTTATGTAATTAATGCTGGCAGTGTATGCTACTCACCCTGATGCAGAGCAGACAGGTTCCTGGCTTGGAACATTGTTTTCCAGAAATATGAGAAATGGGCACACGTTTAAAATTGTATTTAATGCACAGTGTCATGTCAAAAGAAAAAGTTAAAATTGTACCAAAAAGTACATAATTGAAAGTGTACTTTAAAGGGACAGTAAAGTCAAAATTAAACTTAAATGGACTGGAGAGAGCATAATATTTTAAACAACTTTCCAATTTACTTCTATTATCAATTTTTGCTTAGTTCTCTAGGTGTCCTTTTCTAAAGAGTAATGATATGTGCGCTCAGGAGGGTACACGTGTCTTTAGACATCTGGCAGCATTGTTTGCAACATTGTTTATATCAATGTTATACATAGTTGCAAATGCTCCTGCCATTGAGTGCTAAAGACAAGTGCACGCTCCTGAGCTCCTCAGCCTACTCAGGTTAACTATTCATCAAAGGATACCAAGTCAACAAAACTAATTTGATAATGGAAGTAAACTGGAAAGTTGTTTAAAATTGGACACTATTGGGCCAATTTAACATGCTGTGAATGCTCGCCGGAAACATAAGTTAAGAAGCAGCGGTCTTAAGACCGCTGCTCCTTAACTCGTCCTCCACCTCTGAGACGGCGGACAGCAATCATCCCAATCAGATACGATCGCCATGATTGACACCTCCTGCTAGCGACCGATTGGCCGTGAATCTGCAGGGGTGACATTTCACAAGCATTTATCTAGAAATGCTGGTGCAATATTAAATGGCGACAGTGTATGCTGTCGGCATTTAGCGATGTTGGGCGGACATGACCTGCTACAGCGTATCATGTCTGCCCACATCATAATAAATCGGCCCCTCTATCTGAATCATGAAAGTTTTATTTTCTATTGTAAAATGACAATATCCTCTAAGCATGCTTAGCCTGCAGGTCTTGCTGTTTTATATTGCAAAATGTAAGCTGGTGAGTTCGTCTCAAAATACGCAATGCACTGATAGAAAAAGATTGTGAAAAAAATGCAGCATCAGTTGATTTGCATTTGCCTAAAAAGAAACTGTTATCAGCGTTTGATGCTCCAGGTCCCTGTGAGATTTTCTGTTTCAGAGAGCTTTGTTACTTCCTGTGGAAGGCCACTCGACACTTGCTGGACTTTTAGGTTTAGAACCCTTTTTAGAGAATTAAGTAAAGTATGCTTCTGCAATGGTTGATGGGATATCTGCATCCATGCCTTTAGTTTTTAACCAGAAAATACTATCAGCAGCATGCTGCTGTCTGACCCCAGCTGAGGTAACGCACAAATGCCTGAAATTCTTTTCAACTGCTCTTTATATGAAGCTATTTTTAACAATGAGCATTAGGCATGTCTGCCACTTCTGATGATGTCCTGCATTCTGATTTTCTCAGTTGATAGCACTTATTATTCCTTCTTCCATTTGTCTGGTTTTCATGATTTTTTTAATCATCCTTGTTCAATGTTTTGTAAAGCTGGTTATTTTGGGCTATAAAAATGTAAGTTTTTATTTCATTGATTTCTTTCACCCTCCTTTGTTATTCTCAGAATTTATATAGATCACAGTCAGTAAGTTTGTGCTATAATGATCTACTCTTGAGAATGCAGAAGCTATAGGGATAATTTTAGAACTGTTACAGATTTGATAGAGATTGGGATATACAGTATTTATGCCAACAAGACCTTGGACTAGGGTAACAATTTTAAGGGCAACTAATATTCAGGCAGTAAAGAATTAGAAAGAAATAACAGGAGCATAATGGGGGGGGGGATTTGTAAAATAGTTTAGGATGGATAATAATTGAAGTATAACACAGGTTAAGGTTACTTAGGCATTGTACTATGTTGAAATATGATACAACATACAAGAGACCCAGTAAAGTAGGAACACACTTTGCTATAGTAGTTCATTCCATGGGGTAGATTTAACAAGGGATGAATGGTCCCTTGTTACCCTTGTTTCCACGCGAGCCTTCAGGCTCGACGGAAAACAGCAGTTATGAAGCAGCGGTCTAAAGACCACTGCTCCATGACTTGTCCGCTGGCTCTAAGGTTGTGGTCTTCAATCCTCCCGATCCTATATGATCAGGCTGATTGACACCCACTGCTAGCGGCTGATTGGCCGTGAATCTGCAGGGGGCGGCATTGCACAAGCAGTTCTGGTGAACTGCTTGTCCAATGATAAATGCTGACAGCATGCGCTGTCGGCATTCAGCGATGTCTGTCGGACATGATACGCTACTGCGTATCATGTCGGACAGACATTGGTAAATCTACCCCCATGACATTGGTTGCATCCTCTTCTAGTTCCCTTGTACATTTTACCCAAAATGGAAGGACAACCCCAAAAGACTATTTTGTGTAAAAATTGTGTCTTGTCCCACCCTCCATAGCAAAAGCCATAAAGCACAGTCTGTAACAAAAATGCTGCAAATTACCTTAACTAGCTACTTGATTTACAGCATTTGAAACTTACAGAATCTGCTTTTTGGTGTTGAAAGTAAATGCGAATGCGAGAGTGCAATAGCAATTTACGCTAGAATGATTACTGTGACCTTAGTGCTCTAGTTAACTGTTATGCGAATCAAAAAAGTGTCATAAAACACACCAGAAATACATTTAAAAGTACAGTTACACTCATAATTACACTAAATAATAAAAATTGTTTTAAAAAACTAATTTTTCTTTCATGATTCAGACATTCAGAAATTTTGATACAACTTTGATATTTACTTTTATTATCAAATTTACTTCTTTCCCTTGGTATCCTTTGTTGAAGGAACACTACCAATGACAAGAGGCATATATGAGCAGCAACCAATCAGAAGCTTCTGAGCTTTTCTATGTATTCTTTTCAATAAAGGATACAAAGTGAATGAAACACATTACATAATACAAATACATTGGAAAGTTATTTAAATTGCTCTATCTGAATCATGAAAGGAAAAAAAATAATTTTCATGTCCCTTTAACCCCTTCCCCCAATAAGAGCTATATATACGTATTGCAGTGCTGGTTATCATACCGCACAGCGTATTTATACATCTGAGCTTGAGGAAGCTCCAGTAGTCTTGGATGTTAAGTTACAGAGGGGACCACTACACTACAGGGGGGGGGGGGGGGGGGGGCACTTTATAGGTTCTGGAAGACAGCTGTCTGTACTTAAAGGGACATGAAACCCAAATTTTTTCTTTCACAATTTAGAAAGAGTATACAATATTAAACAACTTTCTAATTTACTTCTATTATCTAATTTGCTTCATGCTCTTGATATAATTTGCTGAAAAGCATATCTAGATAGGCTCAACAGCTGCTGATTGTGGCTGTATAGAGATGCCTCGTGTGATCGGTTCACCCATGTGCATTGCTAATTCATCAACAAAGGATATCTGAAGAATGAAGCAAATTAGATAATAGAAGTTAATTGAAATGTTGTTTCAAATTGTATTCTCTACAAGAATCATGAAAGAAAAAATGTGGGTTTAATGTCCCTTTAAGATGGCAGACAACAGTTAGAGGGGGAAAGGAAAGAGAGCAGTTTGGGAGGGATCAGGGGGTTAGAAGGGTCAGGTAGGAGGGTAATCTCTACACTAAAGCTAAAATTAACCTTACAAGCTACCTGATTAACCCCTTCCCTCCCAGGAATAATAGAAGTGTGGTGCACAGCTGCAATTAGCAGCCTTCTAATTACCAAAAAGCAATGGCAACGCCATATATATCTGCTATTTCTGAACAAAGGGTATCCCAGCGAAGTTTTTACAACCATTTGTGTCATGACTGCACAAGCAGTATGTAAATAATTTCAGTAAGAAACCCAAAGTTTGTGAAGAAATGTACGATTTGATCACATTTGGCGGTGAAATGGTGGCATAAAATATACCAAAATGGGCCTAGATAAATAACCTTGGGTTGTCTACTTAAAAACTCAATATAGTTTTGACAGATAAATAAAAAAAACAAGGCTCCATTTCTGTTTAAATGGAGTGATAGCGAAAATGCTTAAAATGATATATACTTGTGTGTGTCTGGTTAGCGTGCGAGCGAAAACTTTTTACTTTTAACTTGTAATACAAGCACTACCCGACACGTGCAAAAGCTTACTTCTAGCAGAGTTAATGCGTGAGCGGGAACGATAAATAGCGCTCTAATCATAATATAGCCCTACATCACTAAATTAAGTAGAAAATCCTTGATGAGCGCACCCTTTGATTTCTTCAGAAACAAGTTAGACTGTTTATCTCACCTCATGACTGGTTTTATATGACTGCATTATCGTTTTCAAATAAGTGCCTGAGTTCTGTGCCACATACTGTACTCATTCCATTACACTTAATGAAATGTCAATGCTTCATAACTTCATTTCAGCTAAAGCCGCTTAGTGTACAATCTGTAAGAAAACTACAGTTACATGAGAATAATGAAATACGTCAGGAAATATGCACTTTTGTGGATGTATTTATTAGGGAGTGAAATAGATGTGATAGTTACATTACAGAGACTAAATACTTACAAGAAATCTCAATTTTTTTTATCCTTTTCGATAAACATTTTTTGGACTGATATAATAATGAGTAATTTATGTAAATGGAGAAATAAATCAACATGACACATTTTAAAAATTATTAAACAAATATATCTTGATATATATTAATGACGGTGAATTATTTATTTAATGCGTGGCACGCCAAATTCATTCAATGACATTTTATCAGTAAACTGGCTGTGTTACTACATTTGCAAAAGAAAGTGAAAAGTGGAGTAGCAATGATATCATTTATTTTCATTATCAGGATTAATTTTGTGATACATTTTCTAGCATTGCTAACTTTCTTTGGCATAACAGCTCGCTTGGATTAAAGACTTTTCAAGTGTACTATAAGCAAACATTAGATTAGATTCCGTAACTTTTTCTCTTGTTGGAATTTTCTTGAATAAAGAATTTCTGTGTGGTAGAAGGAACTGCCATTAAAGGCTTTTCTCACCAAGGGGTCGATCCGATGAAAATCGTCGCCCGCAAAAGCCGGCGATGCCAATATTTACGCTGGTTTGGTATCACATATATGGCGTAACCTAGAAGTTACGCCCGTATATTTCTGCCGTCGCCCATAGTTTTTTGGGCCATAGGCAGGTATACCAAACCAGCGCAGTTTGGTATCCAATATGCAGCGTAAGGACTTACGTGGCGAAAATGGAGAAATCTTACTCCATTTTCACCTCGCCACAAAAAGCAGCCGTAAGAAGCCTTACGCTGACTATTGGAGCCCTGTAACTCCCTAAACTAACTAGAAAAGAAACCTAACACCTAACGCATGCGCAATGTCTTTCTACCTGTCACCCACGATCTGCTAAATAAAACCTAACACCTAACGCATGCGCAATGTCTAGCTACCTGTCAACCGCGACCCCCCCCCCCCCGAAATCCCTAATAAAGTTATTAACCCCTAAACCGCCGCTCCCGGACCCCGCTGCCATCTACATAAACTAACCCCCTACTCTGAGCCCCTAAAACCGCCGCAATCTACCTTATCTATCGCCTAATGTGAACCCCTAAAACCGCTGCCATCTACCTTATCTATCCCCTAATCTGACCCCTTACACCGCCGCCACCTATATAAAAATTATTAACCACTAATCTAATCCCCCTATACCGCCGCCAGCTATATTAATATTATTAACCCCTAATGTAAGCCCCTTACACCGCCGCCATCTATATTAAAATTATTAACCCCTAATTTAATCTACCTACCCCGCCGCCAGCTATATTATCTATATTAACCCTAAGTATATTATAGTTAATATAGGTATTACATTATATATATTAACTATATTAACCCTAATTATATTAGGGTTAATATAGTTAATATAGTTACTATAGTATTTATATTAACTATATTAACTCTATCTAACCCTAACACCCCTAACTAAATTTATATTAAATTAATCTAATTCATATTATAAACTAAAATATTCCTATTTAAATCTAAATACTTACCTATAAAATAAATCCTAAGATAGCTACAATGTAATTAATAATTACATTATAGCTATGTTAGGGTTTATATTTATTTTACAGGTAAATTGTTAATTATTTTAACTAGGTCTAATAGCTATTAAATAGTTATTACCTATTTAATATCTACCTAGTTAAAATAATTACCCAATTACCTGTAAAATAAATCCTAACCTAAGTTACAAATACACCTACACTATCAATAAATTAAATAAACTACAAATATCTATCTAAAAATACAATTAAATAAACTAAACTAAATTTAAGCGGCAGCAAAGTCTTCTTCCTTCCGGCAGCATCTTCCATGAAGCGGCATCTTCAATCTTCTTTCTTCGCTCCGCCACCGCGGAGCATCCATCCCGGCCGACGACTGAACGACGAATGAGGTACCTTTAAATGACGTCATCCAAGATGGCGTCCGCCGAATTCCGATTGGCTGATAGGATTCTATCAGCCAATCGGAATTAAGTTAGAAAAATCTGATTGGCTGATTGAAGATGCCGCTTCATGGAAGATGCTGCCGGAAGGAAGAAGACTTTGCTGCCGCTTGGAGGAAGACGTCGCCGGAGGAAGAATTCTTCTTTGCCGCTTGGAGGAAGACGTCGCCGGAGGAAGAATTCTTCTTTGCCGCTTGGAGGAAGACGTCGCCCGAATCGGATGAGGAGTTCGGCCCGGTGTGGTGAAGACAAGGTAGGGAGATCTTCAGGGGGGTAGTGTTAGGCTTTTTTAAGGGGGGTTTGGGTGGGTTTAGAATAGGGGTATGTGGGTGGTGGGTTGTAATGGGGGGGTATTGTATATGTTTTTAAATGCAAAAGAGCTGAATTCTTTGGGGCATGCCCCACAAAAGGCCCTTTTAAGGGCTGGTAAGGTAAAGAGCTTTGAACTTTTTTTTAATTTAGAATAGGGCAGGGAAATTTTTTTATTTTGGGGGGCTTTATTATTTTATTAGGGGGCTTAGAATAGGTGTAATTAGCTTAAAAATCTTGTAATCTTTTTTTTATTTTTTGTAATTTAGTGTTTGTTTTTTTTTGTAATTTAGTTTAGTTTATTTAATTGTATTTTTAGATAGATATTTGTAGTTTATTTAATTTATTGATAGTGTAGGTGTATTTGTAACTTAGGTTAGGATTTATTTTACAGGTAATTGGGTAATTATTTTAACTAGGTAGCTATTAAATAGGTAATAACTATTTAATAGCTATTAGACCTAGTTAAAATAATTAACAATTTACCTGTAAAATAAATATAAACCCTAACATAGCTATAATGTAATTATTAATTATATTGTAGCTATCTTAGGGTTTATTTTATAGGTAAGTATTTAGATTTAAATAGGAATATTTTAATTAATAATATTAATATTAGATTTATTTTAATAAGAGTTTAGTTAGGATGTTAGAGTTAGATAGGGTTATTATACTTAATATATATATAATATATATGTGAGGGGGGATAGCTGATAGAGGGTTAGACTTGTCGGGCTATGCTAGGGAGGCGTGTTAGACAGTGCGGGTGTTTTAGACTTTAGTCAGGTTTTGTAGGCGCCGGCAGTTTCTAACGTGCCGCAAGTCACTGGCGACGCCAGAAATTTGTATTTGCGCAGATTTCTGGACATCGCTGGTTTGTCAGACTTACGGCACGTTAGCATCTGACGGCGCCATATATGGGATAGCTCGAGTTGCGAGCTGAAACTGCGGGCGACGCGGGTTCCCTCGCTTGCGCCGCAAACTGCAATCTATATCGGATCACGCCCCAAGGGCCTAATAATCTATAGGTCTCTGGGCTGGTGAAATTGTTAAAGAATGCTCGCCAGTACTTTTATTTCCCTGGTGGAATGACCTAAAGCCATTTTTTTTCTATAAAGGATACAAAGAGAACAAAACAAATTGAATAATAGAAATAAATTGGAAAATAATTTAAAATTGCATGCTCTAACTGAATCATGGAAGAAAAAAAATAGGTTTCCTGTCCCTTTAAGTAGCTGAAACCGTGTAAGATTATGCTTATGCAATACTCATATTTAATAAACAGGGTGTCTCGCTGAAGGGCGTATACTACATTTTCTTATTCGGAGGAGATGCATACATTACAAAAGTCTACCTTAAAATTTGTATTTTAAAAATCTTACAAAATGATTAATTAAACCATTCAAAAAAAAAAAAAAAATATGCAGGAGCAAACTGTATTGTTAAGGTGCATCACAAATCGTAACAAAATTCTTCACCAAAAAACTTATTTCATTAAAAACATAAAAATTGTATGCAAGTTACACATGAATAAATTGTATTAAATATGCAAAGCATCTAACATAATTTATGTACATTGGATGTGCAAAAAACACAAAGAAAAATTGTACCTATAATTACAATATACAAACTGTAATTGTTGTTTCTTTCCTAAGATATGGAGAGTCCACGACGCCATTCCAATTACTAGTGGGAATATCACTCATGGACAGCAGGAGGAGGCAAAGAGCACCACAGCAAAGCTGTTGAGTGTCACTCCTCTACCCATAATCCCCAGTAATTCTCTTTGCCTCTGTCAATCGGGGAGGTGAAGTTTGGTTTCTGAAGAAAAATTGGATTCTTTTTCACTACAAGCAAGCCGTGTCCACGTCAATCTCTTCAGTAGAGTAGTGGTGACTTTTAAGCAGTTAGAAAGTTGTGAGGTAGTCCTTGCTTGGTTTTCTAACATGTTTGCTGCCCTTGGTATAAAAAAACAGAGTTAGTTACTCTGTTCTTTCTTTTTCTACAGGCCTCTATAAGGAGTATATGTCCTCTTATGCCTTGTGAACTGTCTACCTGCCGGACAGCTGAATTTGCAGGTAAGTGCTTCTAGGTCTGGGAGACTTGCACTTAAGAGGTTCTTTCTGCATCATATGTTTGGGACATTCTGAATCCTTAGTAAGGATTTGATTCAGGCAGTGTGCAGGCAAATATAATGTATGTGGTTAGAGACTTAGGGGTTAACCTCCTTTATGAGCTATGAAGGGGTTAACTTTACTTTTGTGGCTCATTTGTTTACAATAGTCTTCCCTGTGGTCATTTTATTTAAAAAAATAAATAAAAAAAAATAACCCTGAGTGGGTGTTTTTTGACATTGCTATGCAAGGCTGCAACTCTCTCTTGTTCAATGCAATCACAGTGGATTACTGTTTTGAGGGAACGGCTGACATAGTCTAAAGGTCTCAGTTTCTCTGTTAAAGCCAGCTTTGAATCGCGCGCTTTACTCAGTGGTGCAGTTTCATTTTAGCCAGTCACATGACCCTCCTTTCCGCTCTTAGATACGGAGCGGTGTCAGCTGTGCCGTTGAGACCGGCTAGTTTTCTCTTGGTGTAATCTTTTGACTGTCAAGATTTGTTATACCGGGGGAGGGACAGGTAGGCAACTCAGTCAGATGCTGAGGGGTAGAGGTTCATATTGAGGGGTTTGTTTTGAGCGCAAAATTGCTCTGCAAAAATTTAAAGTGACAGTATCATTTATAAAAAAAAAATTATTGTTATTTTGTTTTAATACTTGTAAGTCATGGAGCAGCAGTCTGTTCCTATCGACAAATGTTTACTGTTTCTATATAACCAAATTGTATTACCTATGCCATTTTGTACCTAATGTCTAGATAGAACATTGAAATGAAAAGACAGACTTTTTGTTTCTGAGCCTAACGTCTCTTAGGATGATGCTGTTCAGGCTATGCCACAGCTTTCTCCTCAAACGTCCCAAGACTCAATGGTGTCACATGCAGTGCCCTGCAGTTCCTCTCAGCCTCCTGGAGAAGTTTATGTGCCATCAGATTTTGTGGCACAGATATCTTCTGCGATATCCGCTGCATTATCTGAATTTCCCATGATGGGGAAGCGCAAGAGGAAATCTTAAGGAGTGTAATGTGTCTGTTACATCTGCTGCTACGCAGGTTGTTCTCCCTCAGAAGTCTGATGAGGAGAATACTTCGGTATCCTCTGAGGGTGAAATCTCAGATTCAGACAGTATAATTCCTTCATCTGATACTGAAGAAGTAAACTTCCGATTTAAGCTTGATCAACTTTGTGTATTGTTAAAGGAGCTATTAGCTACTTTGGACGACTCCGATTCTTCTGTCGTTGTTAACCCCAAGAAATCTAGTAAACTTAATAAATACTATGATTTTCCTTCCTCTGTGGAAGTGTTCCCTGTTCCAGACCATGTTACGGAGATTATTTCACAGGAATGTCTCCCTTAAAGATTCAAGGTGCATGGTGCCTAAAGTAGAAGGGGCTCTTTCTACTCTGACTAAGAGAACTACGATCCCTATAGTGGATAGCTGCTCCTTTAAGGATCCCATGGACAAAAATCTGGAGGCTTATTTGAAGAAGATGGTCTTTAATGGCAACCTACAGTTTGTATTGCCACAGTGTGGCATCTTTTTGGTGCAACACCTTGTCTGAGTCAATTCTAGTAGAGACTCCGTTGGAAGAGATCCAAGATAGGATTAAGGCTCTCAAACTAGCCAATTCCTTTATTTCTGATGCTAACATGCAAGTTATTAGACTGGGAGCAAAGATGTCTGGCTTCACTGTCCTAGCCTGCATGGCGTTGTAGCTAAAATCTTGGTCAGCTAATGTTACCTCCAAATCCAAACTTCTAGCGCTTCCTTACAAGGGTAAAACCTTGTTTGGACCTGGTCTGGCAGAAATAATTTCTGATATTATGGGTGGAAAATGGTCTTTTCTAACACAAGACACGAAGAACAGACCTAAAGGAGGTCAAAGTAATTTTCGTTCCTTTAGTAACTTCAAAGGCCAAAAGTCTACCTCTCCCTTTTCCAAGCAGGAGCAGTTCAAGTTCGCTTGGAAGCCCAATCAGTCTTGGAACAAGGGGAAGCAATAAAAGAAACCTTCAGCTGAGTCTAACTCAGCATCGGCCCCTGGTCTGGTATCGGATCAAGTGGGGGGCAGACTTTCTCTGTTTTGTCAATCATGTATATGAGATGTCCCAGATCCTTGGGCTGTGGACATAGTATCTCAGGTGTGCAAAATAGAATTCAAAACTTTTCCTCCCAGGGGCAGATTCCTACGCTCAAGATTATCTGCAGACCAGGTAAAAAGAGAGGCATTCTTGAACTGCATTCAGGACCTTTCCTCACTGGGAATGATTGTTCCAGTTCCAGTAAGGGAACAGGGTCTTGGATTCTATTCAAACCTGTTTGTGGTTCCTAAAAAGGAGGGGACTTTTCAACCAATTTTAGACCTGAAGTGCCTCAACATGTTTCTCAGGGTAACATTCTTCAAAATGGAAACCATTCGTTCCATTCTTCCTTTGGTCCAAGAGGGTCAGTTCATGATGAACATAGACCTGAAGGATACTTATCTTTATCTTCCCATCCACAGGAATCATCAAAGTTCCTGAGATTTGCCTTTCTAGACAATCACTTTCAGTTTGTGGTTTTGGGGTTTCTTTTGGCAGTGATCAGGTCTCGGGGAATTGCAGTGGCACCCTACCTAGACGATATATTGTTTCAGGCGCCATCTTTTCAACACGCAAGCTCTCATACAGAGATCTTGTTGTCTTTCCTACGGTCCCACAAAGGAAGGTTTTGTTTCTCATTGCTATTTCTTCTGCTAGGAGAGTTTCTGAACTCTCGGCTTTGCAGTGTGATTCGCCTTACCTTATCTTTCATGTGGATAATGCGGTTCTGCGTACGTTTCTCCCATAGGTGGTTTTGGATAGAAATATTAATCAGGAAATTGTTGTTTCCTTTCTCTGTCCTAATTCTTCTTCTCTTAAGGAACGCCTGTTGCACAACCTGGATGTTGTGCACGCTCTTCAGTCCACTGCCCTGTTTGTTTGTTTCCCTGGAAAGTGTAAGGGTCAGAAGGCTACTGCTACTTCTCTTTCCCTCTGGTTGAGAAGTATGATTCGTTTTGCTTATGAGACTGCTGGTCATCAGCCTCCTGAGAGACTTACAGCTCATTCTACTAGTGCTGTCTCCTCTTCTTGGGCTTTCAAAAATGAAGCTTCTGTGGAACAGATTTGCAAGGCTACAACTTGGTCCTCTCTGCATACTTTTTCCAAATTTTCCAAATTTGATACTTTTGAAACGTCTGAGGCCTCTTTTGGGAGAAAATTTCTTCAAGTGGTGGTGCCTTCTGTTTAGGTCTGCCTGTCTTGTTCTCCCTCCCTTTTCATTTTGTGTCCTCTAGCTTGGGTATTGGTTCCCACTAGTAATTGGAATGACGTTGTGGACTCTCCATATCTTAGGAAAGAAAACAAAATTTATGCTTACCTGATAAATTTGTTTCCGGATATGGAGAGTCCACGACCCCACCCTTAATTAACACAGTTATGTTTTACTAAACCTCAGACGCCTCTACACCTTTGTGTTATTCCTTTTTCCATTTCCCTTCAGTCGAATGACAGGGGATTATGGGTAGGGGAGTGACACTTAACAGCTTTGCCACTAGTAATTGGAATTAGGTTGTTAACTATCCATATCCGGAAAGAAAGAAATTTATCAGGTAAGCATAAATTTTGTTTTTTTTTTGTAAAATGCACGTTCTATGGGCATATATGCAATTGTTTCTCTAATCCCAGCATAATTCTCTAAAGATTTTCACACTACATATCTCTCAGTTTTTTCTTGCAAACTAAAAGGTGGCGAGCTTTTCTCTAAAAGAATCACAAAAATATGTTCCTACAAGGAAAATAATTATAGGGGGCACTCTTCCTAAATAACTAAGGGCTATATTACAAGTGGAGTGCTAATTTTTCGCTTGTTTGCAAATGGGCAAATTCACATTTAAATTACAAGAGTCTGGTTAGCGCTCACAAAATTAACTGGCGATTAGATCTCTGGTTAATTTTCTAAAAGTGCCCAAAATAAAGGGTCTTTAATTTTTTATTTTTTTTATGAAAAACTACTGCACTAGGCTGTTTTTAGGAGTTAAAAATGGTGGATGTAGGGTGATAGAAAACAAAAAGGCATATATATTTAAAATTGATGCCTATCGCTGCGCAACACCCCTGTCGCTGCGCTAGTTCTCATGATGTGTCTCACGGCATAAGAATGGAACCTATTGAAGAGCGATCTATTTAGCTCAAAGCTTCCATGCAATGCGAATGCAAGGTCATGTTCACATTGTGGGCTACTTCAGATACCAGCACACAATTGTGTGTGCTGGTATTACGAGTGTAGTGCAAATGCCATGCTCACAAAAGGGCAATTTTGAGCTTCACTCCTAATCCGACCCAAGGGGGCCTATTTATGAATGTGCAAGCAGACATGATCCGATATTGCTGATCATGTCCGCTGCACATCGATAAATGCCAACAGCATACGCTCTCTGCATTTATCATTGCACCATCAGTTCTGGTGAACTGCTGGTGCAATGCCGCCCCCTGCAGATTGCCCTTGCAGATGGCCGCTAGCAGGGGATGTCAATCAACCAGATCGTATTCGATCGGGTTGATTTCTGTCCGCCGCCTCAGAGCAGGTGGACAGGTTATGGAGCAGCGGTCTTTAGACATGGGGCATCAAGCTCCATATGGAGTTTGATAAATATGCCCCTAAATGTACACTTATAGTGAATAATAAAGATAGTGAAAATAAAATATATACAGGGAGTGCAGAATTATTAGGCAAGTTGTATTTTTGAGGATTAATTTTATTATTGAACAACAACCATGTTCTCAATGAACCCAAAAAACTCATTAATATCAAAGCTTAATAGTTTTGGAAGTAGTTTTTAGTTTGTTTTTAGTTATAGCTATTTTAGGGGGATATCTGTGTGTGCAGGTGACTATTACTGTGCATAATTATTAGGCAACTTAACAAAAAACAAATATATACCCATTTCAATTATTTATTTTTACCAGTGAAACCAATATAACATCTCAACATACACAAATATACATTTCTGACATTCAAAAACAAAACAAAAACAAATCAGTGACCAATATAGCCACCTTTCTTTGCAAGGACACTCAAAAGCCTGCCATCCATGGATTCTGTCAGTGTTTTGATCTGTTCACCATCAACATTGCGTGCAGCAGCAACCACAGCCTCCCAGACACTGTTCAGAGAGGTGTACTGTTTTCCCTCCTTGTAAATCTCACATTTGATGATGGACCACAGGTTCTCAATGGGGTTCAGATCAGGTGAACAAGGAGGCCATGTCATTAGATTTTCTTCTTTTATACCCTTTCTTGCCAGCCACACTGTGGAGTACTTGGACGCGTGTGATGGAGCATTGTCCTGCATGAAAATCATGTTTTTCTTGAAGGATGCAGACTTCTTCCTGTACCACTGCTTGAAGAAGGTGTCTTCCAGAAACTGGCAGTAGGACTGGGAGTTGAGCTTGACTCCATCCTCAACCCGAAAAGGCCCCACAAGCTCATCTTTGATGATACCAGCCCAAACCAGTACTCCACCTCCACCTTGCTGGCGTCTGAGTCGGACTGGAGCTCTCTGCCCTTTACCAATCCAGCCACGGGCCCATCCATCTGGCCCATCAAGACTCACTCTCATTTCATCAGTCCATAAAACCTTAGAAAAATCAGTCTTGAGATATTTCTTGGCCCAGTCTTGACATTTCAGCTTGTGTGTCTTGTTCAGTGGTGGTCGTCTTTCAGCCTTTCTTACCTTGTCTCTGAGTATTGCACACTTTGTGCTTTTGGGCACTCCAGTGATGTTGCAGCTCTGAAATTTGGCCAAACTGGTGGCAAGTGGCATCTTGGCAGCTGCACACTTGACTTTTCTCAGTTCATGGGCAGTTATTTTGCGCCTTGGTTTTTCCACACGCTTCTTGCGACCCTGTTGACTATTTTGAATGAAACGCTTGATTGTTCGATGATCACGCTTCAGAAGCTTTGCAATTTTAAGAGTGCTGCATCCCTCTGCAAGATATCTCACTATTTTTGACTTTTCTGAGCCTGTCAAGTCCTTCTTTTGACCCATTTTGCCAAAGGAAAGGAAGTTGCCTAATAATTATGCACACCTGATATAGGGTGTTGATGTCATTAGACCACACCCCTTCTCATTACAGAGATGCACATCACCTAATATGCTTAATTGGTAGTAGGCTTTCGAGCCTATACAGCTTGGAGTAAGACAACATGCATAAAGAGGATGATGTGGTCAAAATACTCATTTGCCTAATAATTCTGCACTCCCTGTACAGATAAAAAGTAAACATAAAATAAATAATGTCTAAACACTCAAAATATTTATAACCCTAATAGAAAAACACATGCATACAAAATATATAGGTGATTGTAAGATGCTATACGCTATATTGGCTGCAGGATTTCATTTTTAAAGTGCCCCCCCCCCTGCTCACTGCTAACTTTGCTCTATGGAGTGAAGTGTCCCTTTCCAGCGATAGAAGACATTTTGCCACTCGCAGGGACTGCCCCATTTTTATGATACTTCCACCAGGGCAGCCCCTGGATTGGCTAGTAAAACCACATCTGATCTGGTGAATTTTAGATCATGACCCCTAAGTGATAGTCCTAAATCTTTGCAGTTACCTAGTACAATAGTCAGCAATTGACATTTTAATTCCCAAATTAAATTTAGAATTTCAAAAGCAACATTCATTTTAGGAGTCTGATAAAGAAAAAAATGTCTAAACTAAATAAAATAAAATAAACATTGCAATTGCAGCGATTCACATCAATATATGTCTTTATTTTTGCTACACATTTATGTTACATACAACGGGAGCGATATTAATTAAGCTAATAATTGTACATGTCTCAGAATGTTATTTGAGTTGACACAGTGAGTATATTGTCTGATGAAACAGCTACTGTAAGAAACGCGTTGCTGCTACAGATTTATCTTGTTTTTTTAATCAAGTTCAAAGTTCTACGATTGTATATAAGGCCTTTTTTAAATATAATTTGTTTTTTTATACACACTATGCTGGTTTTCTTTGAACACTGGAGTAGCTAGTAGTGAGTTAGCTAGGAAGCTCCAAGGTCCCAGTCTGAAATTTATCAGCCTTTGTGATGTCACGTATCAACTATAGACTATACATTACCAAGAACAAGATCGATTTGATACATTATGTGGTGCCCCCACAAGCAGTTCACTAGAACTGCTTGTGTAATGCCGCCCCCTGCAGATTCACAGCCGATCGTTTAGGATCGGGCGAATTGAAGACCGCAGCCTCAGAGGTAGCGGACAAATTATGGAGCAGCGGTCTTTAGATTGTGCAGTCATAAAACGCTGATGTATTTCTGGCACTAAATGAGGATGAGCAGAGTCTAATGAAGAAACAAGAAAGCGCAGCTCAGATTCGGATAATTTATTTGCAATACCATTCTAAATAATACATGCTCACTTACACTTGAAATGGCAAAGAATCATTCAGGTACATCTCCGGTTTCACACTGACTATGCAGCATCGGTTCCAATGTTAAAATGTCCAAAAGCGCGAAGCAAAAACTCCAAGCAACATTCAGCTGTTAATCTCTATTAGGCTTTACTAGTAACAAACACCGGAAGCACATGACTACACTGACAAGTATGGTGCCGGAAGTGCGTCAACTCTATGCGCTTCGTTCGGATCCGACCAAACTTCTTCAAGGAGGGTTTGAGAAATGCAAATGTCATAATAGAGATTAACAGCTGAATGCTGCTTGGAGTCTTTGCTTCGTGCTTTTGGACATTTTAACATTGGAACCGATGCTGTCAGTGTGAAATCGGAGATGTACCTGAATAATTCTTTGCAAATTCAAGTGTAATTGAGCATGTATTATTGTGAATGGTGTTGCTAATAAATTATCTGAATCGGAGCTGCGCTTTCCTATTTCTTCATTAGACTCTGCTCATTATTTCTGGCTGGATCAAGAGATTTCCAGTGTATGGGAGCGGCACCCGGATTAAACCATATGCTCATCTTGTTTTATGGACATTGGGGCCTATCTATCAAGCTTCGAATGGAACTTGATGCCCCGTGTTTCTGGCGAGCCTGCAGACTCGCCAGAAACAGCAGTTATGAAGCAGCGGTCACAAAGACCGCTGCTCCATAACCCGTCTGCCTGCTCTGAGCAGGCGGACAGACATCGCCGGAAATCAACCCGATCGAGTACGATTGGGTTGATTGACACCCCCTGCTGGCGGCCCATTGGCCGCGAGTCTGCAGGGGGCCGACCTGATCCGCACTGTCGGATCAGGTCCGCCAGACTTTCTTAAATAGGGGCCTAAGTATCTTATTTTATTCATTTATTTACTTTTGTAATTGTTGATTTGAAAAAAAAAACGTTTCATATTTTGTGTATACTCGCAATCCTCTGAAGGATTTATGTTATGGTGTTGTAGGAATCACTTTTAAATGTATATGTTATATTCATATATTTTTTCTATATAGATTTTCCTGGGGCGCTTTTTATATAGGATATCAGTGTTAGCGCTTATTAATCTGAGTGTCTGTAGTAAATGAGAATGGACTGCTCCCTGTTTGAGAACCTTGTCTCCCTGCATGTTGATAAATAAGCCCTATTGTGTGGTTGTCCCAATGTGGAAAAGCTTATGATATGGCTGTCTTGAAAGCTTATGTCAACACGTGATGTAGCAGATATATGTGTCTACATTTATCCATAAGTGCAAAGTTCTAAATGTATGGCTATTGTAGAGAATATTATTATTATTATACTTTATTTATGAAGCTCCAACATATTCTGCAGCGCTGGTCTATAGTACAAATACTACTTGTACTATAGACCATACCATTGTAGGTACAGTAGTATGTACTAAGCATTTCAAAGTGTTGTCTTTATGTTCATTTTAATGCTTTCATAATTTGCACGTATTTTAAAATAATGTTATTTTTTTATTCTTTTAAATGTTGCAATAATCAAACCACCCGAAAAAATACCCACTATTGACCTTTATGGAATTTATTTTTTGTAATAGGAAAGAACTCAGTGTATATTAATTAATATCATGGATCGTTATTGCATTGTCTGTGTAAAAAATGTAAATGTAACATCTGAATGGTAATTGCATGAAGATCTCTGTGCCATGGTGTAAATTTTCAATATCCTGTTTCCTCAGGCTCCAGAATTAGATTATAAACCTTATTTGACAATGACCCATCATTTATACACTATAAATAATTATATTAACACACTTGCACATTTTATAAAAGATTGTTTAAACAAGCAACATTGTCATCTTATTTTGATCATAATTATAATTCCATTTGTATTTAATGTATTAAAACATACACACAATTTCCCATAATAGTGATAAAAGCATTTAACTTCAGGGTTGCTATAAATTATATTCAAAGCATTTTTTCCTCCAAATGTTAAATTGTGAAAGATGCTTACGTATTCATAGAAGGAAGATTTATTCACCATGGCAACCGCTGCATCAAATGATAAATATACTGTCTCTGAGACAGAGAATAAATACTTTTGACAGAATTCATCAAAAACTCTGCTGAGACAAAATATGAAGCTGGAAGTCAAAATTGTTCTCCATTTTAGTGCTTCTAAAGCATAGCTTGAAAAAAAAAAAATACATTTACCTTTGTGCAGTCACTGTTGGATTGCTACAGAACTTCATAAAACATTGCATATACTGTATACATCAAATATTTTTGTCAGTAAGATTTAACCCTTTGGTTCTCATTGTTTTTTTCCTATTTGGTAGCCAAAGTGTTAACATTCTTTTTAAAAATTCTAATGGGTGAAAGAAAGATATGAATATTGGTTCAAGTACTTTGGCAAATAATGAGAAAGACAGTTTAAACATCCAATTCCAATTTGTAAGCTAAGAACCTACTAAATCTGAAAAGATGCCTTATGTTTGGGCATCACCTTGCTAAAATAATAGGAGTCTGAGGTTTTTCTTAAATAGATATGAAACCCAATTATTTTTTTTTATGATAAAGAAAGAGAATACAATTTTAAATAACTTTTCAATTTACTTTTATTATATAATTTGCTTCATTCTCTTGTTATCCTTCTTTGAAGAAACAGCAAGGCACTCGGGTGAGCCAATAACATGAGGCATATATGTGTAACCTCTAAATAGCAATAAGTGAAATATTGAAAGTGTTCAAAAAAATTACATTGTCCCAATCTACATCAGCAGTTCTCTTCATTAATGAATGGAAATCCAAGTTTGGAATACAAAATTCACAGTAAAGTAATACTCTAGGGATATAGGGGGATATTTATCAAATCGTCAATATGCTCGCAGGTGCAGAGGAGGCGGACGGGTTATGGAGCAGCGGTCTTTGTGACCGCTGCTTCATAACTGCTGTTTCTGGCGAGTCTGCAGGCTCGCCAGAAACACGGGGGCTCCATTCGGAGCTTGATAGATAGGCCCCTGTGTGTCCTAATGTCAGTCAGCATCAATGTTTATCTTTAATACTAATTTCCCATATACATACTTTCAAAGTATAATACACAATGTAACAAATTACACTTACAAGTTCTGATGAGTGATCAATGACACAGGTATCAAGGAATTAGATGCGTTAGTGATAGTTTATAATGTGTATTTGAATCAGATTGGCTGATGTCATAAATCATGTGATTATGCATATTCCAATCAAAAGTGGTTGAATAATTCATTAGTATGTGGCTTAAACATGGTGCACATAGATTTTTTCCAACAAATAAAAAGGAAGTTAGCTATATTATGTTGTGTATTTATTTCATTTTTATCTCTTTATATCTATTAGTGCAACAAGTTTGGGGCAAAACTTTACACCAAATATGTATAAATAATATTGTCCCCTTGATTTGTAATGAGAGACAAATTTGTAGCATAATCCATCAGTAGTAATGTATTTTTCATTTGTATCCCTATATCTACTAGTGCACCAAAGCAATAATATTGTTTAATTTAGAAAGAGTATACAGTTTTAATAAAGTTTCTAATTTACTTTTGTTATGTAATATATTCTCTTGCAGCATCGAACATAAGCTTTCTGTGTTTTCAGACACCCATTAATTTCTATGGCATCCGCGACCTCAAGGGTGGCGGATTGAAAACCAGGTACGCTGAGTCGTAAAAGACGCGAGCGTAACTGTAGAAATTTTGATAACTTTGTGAGAGCTTCAAATAGTGTCGAATAGGAGGGCGAATGAACACGATTCCGCTCAAATTCCACGGGTTTTAAACTCGCATCAATGTGCGTCGGATTGAGATTGCGGGATCGTATGTTACATCACAAATTTCAACATTTGCCGATCTTGACGCAGATCAATCTCGCGACAATTACAACGTGGAATTCCAGCGTATTTTCAGTTGATGCTTTGATAAATAGGCCCCTAGATCTCAATTAAAAGGGACAGTTTAACCTAATTTTTCTCCCCTTTAAATTGTTCCCAATTATTAATTTTACCTGCTGGAGTGTATTAAATAGTTTACAAGTAGCTAATTTACCTTTATTTCTGCATTTGAAATAGCTGATTTATCTCGTGGTATCGCAACCTACACTGAAAGTTTCTATACTGAAGTCTAAGCTATTGACAATATATGTAAACACAGCCAGCAGAGGAAATTAGACCAGTGGGGTGCAGGATAGTTAAATAATAAAATGCTAATTTTCCCTTGTTCTCTCATACACCTAGATTACAAGTTTTGCATTTGGGTTTTAACGCTGAAAGAATGGTAATTTCAGCGTTAAAACAGCACCGCAGCCATTACTTGTCGGTATAGCTGTACCGCAAGCCTTTTAGCCTGTACTGCAACGTCAGTCCCGCACACGTATAAATTACGCTTTTTCATGGGATTTCCATAGCGATGCCATTACGAGTTTTGCGGTGAGGCTAAAAAGCTTGCGTTCCAACCTATACAGACAAGATCCATTTTCGTAATCTAAAAGCAGTAGTTATGAGTTTTACGCTACAAAACTGTAACATAAAACTCATAACTAAAGTGTTACAAAGTGCACTTAACACCCATAAACTACCTATTAACCCCTAAACCGAGGCCCTCCCGCATCGCCAATACTATAATAAAGTTATTAACCCCTAATCTGCCGCTCTCGACATCGCCCCAACTTAAAAAATTATTAACACCTATTCCTCCGTCCCCAACATCTACCCCACTATAATAAAGTTATTAACCCCTAAACCGCCGCCCTCCCGCATAGCAAACACTATTTAAATATTATTAACCCCTAATCAGCCGTCCGCCCACACTATACTTAAGTTATTAAGCCCTACACCGCACCACTATAATAAACCTATTAACCCCTAAACCGAAAGCCCCCCACATCGCAATAAACTAAATAAAACTAGTAACCCCTAAACCTAACGCCCCCTAACTTTATATTAAAATTACAATTTACCTGACATAAAAGGGACACTGAACCCACACTTTTTCTTTTGTGATTCAGATAGAGTATGCAATTTTAAGCAACTTTCTAATTTACTCATATTATCAATTTTTCTTTGTTCTCTTGCTATCTTTATTTTGAAACAAAGGCATCTAAGCTTTTTCTTGGTTCAGAACTCTTGACAGCACTTTTTTATTGGTGGATGAATTTATCCACCAATCAGCAAGGACAACCCAGGTTTTTCACCAAAAATGGGCCGGCATCTAATCTTGCATTCTTGCATTTCAAATAAAGATACCAAGAGAATAAAGAAAATTTGATAATAGGAGTAAATTAGAAAGTTGCTTAAAATTTAATGTTCTATCTGAATCATGAAAGAAAAAAATTTGGGTTCAGTGTCCCTTTAAATTAAATTAAAACTTACCTGTCAAAAGTTTAAACTAACAATTAAACTAATATAATTATTAAAGGGACAGTCTACACCAGAATTTTTAATGTTTTAAAAGATAGATAATCCCTTTATTACCCATTCCCTAGTTTTGCATAACTAACACAGTTATATTAATATACTTTTAACCTCTGTGATTATCTTGTATCTAAGCCTCTGCAAACTGCCCCTTTATTTCAGTTCTTTTGACAGACTTGCAGTTTAGCCAATCAGTGCCTGCTCCCAGATAACTTCACGTGCACGAGCACAGTGCTATCTATATGAAATACATGAACTAACACCCTCTAGTGGTGAAAAACTGTTAAAATGCATTCTGAAAAGAGGTGGCCTTCAAGGTCTAAGAAATTAGCATATGAACCTCCTAGGTTAAGCTTTCAACTAAGAATACCAAGAGAACAACGCAAAATTGGTGATAAAAGTAAATTGGAAAATTGTTTAAAATGACATGCTCTATCTGAATCATGAAAGTTTATTTTGGCCTAAACTGTCCCTTTAAACTAAAATTAAACTAACTACCAATTAAAGAAAACTAAACTACACAGTAAAGAAATCCTAACACTACTCTAAATATTACAAACTATCTAATTACAAAAATTAAAAAAGACTAAACTACAAAAAATAACAATCACTAAATTACGAAAAATAACAAACAAAATTATCCAAAATAAAAAAGAATTACACCTAATCTAAAAGCCCAATCAAAATAAAAACGCCCACCCAAAATAAATAAAAAAAAACCTAGCCTACAATAAACTACCAATAGCCATTAAAAGGGCCTTTTGTGGGGCATTGCCCCAAAGATATCAGCTCTTTTCCCTGAAAAAAAATACAAAGACCCCCCAACAGTAAAACCCACCATTCAACCAACCCCCCAAAATAAAAAAGCTAATTCTAAAAACATCTAACCTAATCTACCCATTGCCCTGAAAAGGGCATTTGTATCGGCATTGCCCTTAAAAGGGCATTTAGCTCTTTTGCTGCCCAAACCCTAATCTAAAAAAAAAACCCACCCAAAAAACCTTTTAAAAAAACCTACAGTTTTTGAAGTCCCGCATAAACGATCGGCCTCTTCTATCTTCATCCAGGCGGCATCTTCTATCTTGATCCCGGCGGCACGGAGCTGGTCCATCCTGAAGACATCCGGCGTGGAGCATTCTCTTCATATAATGAATCATCCAATAGAATGAGAGCTGCTGATTTGAACAGCCAATAGGAGTTTAGCAGCAATAATTCCTATTGGCTGATTCAAAATTTTCAGCCAATAGGAATGCATGGGACGCCATCTTGAATCACGTACCTTACATTGATGATTCAGTGTACTGTGGCGACCGTATGAAGAGGATGCTCCACGCCAGATGTCTTCAGGATGGACCCGCTCCGTGCCGCCGGGATTAAGATAGAAGATGCTGCCTGGATGAAGATAGAAGAGGCTGCCTGGATGAAGATCGTTTAGATTAGGGTTTGGGCAGCAAAAGAGCTAAATGCCCTTTTAAGGGCAATGCCCATACAAATGCCCTTTTCAGGGCAATGGGTAGATTAGTTTTTTTAGATATTTTTTTTTTTTATTTTGTGGGTTTGGGGGTGGGGGGGTGAGGGTTTGTAATGTTAGTGGGACTTTGTATTTTTTTTTCAGGTAAAAGAGCTGTTTAACTTAGGGCAATGCCCTACAAAAGGCCCTTTTAAGGGCTATTGGTAGCCCTTCCAGATTAGCTATTCCAGATTAGGTTTTTTATTTTGGGGTGGTATTTTTTTAAATTGGTATTAGAATATAAATAATTTTTATTATTTTTGATAATTTGTTTGTTATTTTGTGTAATTTATTTTTTTCGTTTTGGGTGAGTTTTTATTTTTAGATTAGGGCTTGGGCAGCAAAAGAGCTTAATGCCCTTTTAAGGGCAATGCCCATACAAATGCTCTTTTCAGGGCAATGCGTAGATTAGGTTTTACTTTATTTTTATTTTGGGGGTATGGGGGTGGTGGTTTGTATACTTTTAAGTGCCCCCAAAAGACCCTTTTAAGGGCTCTGGGTAGTTTATTATAGATTAGGGTTGTTGTTTTTTAAAGGATATTAGAATAGGAATAATTATTATTGTTTTGGCTTATTTCATTTGTTATTATTTGTAATGGTAGGTTTTTTTATTTTTTGTAATTTTAGAGTTATTTTTTTGTAATGTTAGGTTTTAGTGTAAGGCAAGTTAGGTTTTATTTGACAGGTAAATTTGTATTTATTTTAACTAGGTAGTTAAAATAAATACAAACTTACCTATGAAATAAAAATAAAACCTAACGGCTAGATTTGGGGCTCCATGTACTAAGCCGTCAATTCATCCGTCATTTTAGACGCGGATAAACTCTCCGTTACTCGCCGCGGGCGAAATGGTGTCCGCTGTCACTATGTACTAATAATCCCCCAATAAATAGACAAGTCTAGCCCGCCGCGAGCAGTGGCGGATTATTGATAAATTTGACGCCTCGCTCGCCGCGACTAAGCTGATGTACTTAACTTTCAGTTGAATTGTCTGGCCAATTATTAACACGTGACATGCAAGGTAGTTCAACTTATCTAAACAACTTTATTATTGTTCAAAATTTTTTGAAGAGTGTTAACAGAGCAATAACAGATAACAGAGTGATAACAAATATTTTTGTAATATTTATTTACAATTTGGATATGGCTTCATCTGGATCTGATAATATATAAATATTAATATAAAAATAATTATAAAGATTGACAACTATAAAATACAAATTTAAAATATAGATTACTCTTTAATTACAGTCGACAAATTTGGCGCAATTTATGTTCCGATCAGCCAATAGAATGCGAGCTCAATCTGATTGGCTGATCGGATCAGCCAATCGGATTGAACTTGATTCTGATTGGCTGATTCCATCAGCCAATCAGAATATTCCTACCTTAATTCCGATTGGCTGATAGAATCCTATCAGCCAATCGGAATTCGAGGGACGCCATCTTGGATGACGTCATTTAAAGGAACCGTCATTCATCGTTCAGTCGTCGGCCAGGATGGATGTTCCGCGGTGGAGGTCTTCAGGATGCTGCCGCTTCGCTCCGGATGGATGCCGCTTGGATGAAGACTTCAATCGGATGGAAGACCTCTTCTGCCCCGCTTGGATGAAGACTTCAGCCGGATCATGGACCTCTTCAGCCCCCCGCTTGGGCTTGGATCAGGACATCGGAGGAGATCTTCTGGACGGATCGGTGTGATACCCGGTGAGGTGAAGACAAGGTAGGATGATCTTCAGGGGCTTAGTGTTAGGTTTATTTAAGGGGGGTTTGGGTTAGATTAGGGGTATGTGGGTGGTGGGTTGTAATGTTGGGGGGCTTGGGTATTGTATGTTTTTTTATACAGGCAAAAGAGCTGTATTTCTTGGGGCATGCCCCGCAAAGGGCCCTGTTCAGGGCTGGTAAGGTAAAAGAGCTTTGAACTTTAGTAATTTAGAATAGGGTAGGGCATTTTTTTATTTTAGGGGGCTTTGTTATTTTATTAGTGGGCTTAGAGTAGGTGTAATTAGTTTAAAATTGTTGTAATATTTTTCTTATGTTTGTAAATATTTTTTTATTTTTTGTAACTTAGTTCTTTTTTATTTTTTGTACTTTAGCTAGTTTATTTAATTGTATTTATTTGTAGCAATTGTATTTAATTAATTTATTGATAGTGTAGTGTTAGGTTAATTGTAGGTAATTATAGATAGTTTATTTAATTAATTTATTGATAGTCTAGTGTTAGGTTTAATTGTAACTTAGATTAGGATTTCTTTTACAGGTAAAGTTGTAATTATTTTAACTATTTTAGCTATTAAATAGTTCTTAACTATTTAATAGCTATTGTACCTGGTTAAAATAAATACAAAGTTACCTGTAAAATAAATATTAATCATAAAATAGCTATAATATAATTATAATTTATATTGTAGCTATATTAGGATTTATTTTACAGGTAAGTATTTAGCTTTAAATAGGAATAATTTATTTAATAAGAGTTAATTAATTTAGTTAGATTTAAATTATATTTAACTTAGGGGGGTGTTAGTGTTAGGGTTAGACTTAGCTTTAGGGGTTAATACATTTATTAGAGTAGCGGTGAGCTCCAGTCGGCAGATTAGGGGTTAATAATTGAAGTTAGGTGTCGGCGATGTTAGGGAGGGCAGATTAGGGGTTAATACTATTTATTATAGGGTTAGTGAGGCGGATTAGGGGTTAATAACTTTATTATAGTAGCGCTCAGGTCCGCTCGGCAGATTAGGGGTTAATAAGTGTAGGCAGGTGGAGGCGACGTTGAGGGGGGCAGATTAGGGGTTAATAAATATAATATAGGGGTCGGCGGTGTTAGGGGCAGCAGATTAGGGGTACATAAGGATAACGTAGGTGGCGGCGCTTTGCGGTCAGCAGATTAGGGGTTAATAAGTGTAGGTAGGTGGAGGCGACGTTGTGGGGGGCAGGTTAGGGGTTAATAAATATAATACAGGGGTCGGCGGTGTTAGGGGCAGCAGATTAGGGGTACATAAGGATAACGTAGGTGGTGGTCGGCAGATTAGGGGTTAAAAAAATTTATTTGAGTGTCGGCGATGTGGGGGGACCTCGGTTTAGGGGTACATAGGTAGTTTATGGGTGTTAGTGTACTTTAGAGTACAGTAGTTAAGAGCTTTATGAACCGGCGTTAGCCCAGAAAGCTCTTAACTACTGACTTTTTTCCTGCGGCTGGAGTTTTGTCGTTAGATGTCTAACGCTCACTTCAGAAACGACTCTAAATACCGGAGTTAGAAAGATCCCATTGAAAAGATAGGATACGCAATTTACGTAAGGGGATCTGCGGTATGGAAAAGTCGCGGCTGAAAAGTGAGCGTTAGACCCTATTTTGAGTGACTCCAAATACCGGCGGTAGCCTAAAACCAGCGTTAGGAGCCTCTAACGCTGGTTTTCACGGCTAACGCCAAACTCCAAATCTAGGTGTAAGCTAGCTACAATATAACTATTAGTTATATTGTAGCTAGGTTACGTTTTATTTCACAGGTAAGTAAGTATTTAGTTTTAAATAGGAATTATTTAGTTAATAACTGTAAGTTTTTATATTTTGGCTATATTTTAATTGTGTTAAAGTTAGGGGGTGTTAGGGTTACGTTAGGGTTAGGTTTAGGGGTTAATATAGTTTAATTTAGGTTGTTGCGATGTGGGGGGCTGGTGGTTTAGGGGTTAATAGGTTTATTTAGTGGTAGTGATGTGGGAGGCCAGAGGTTTAGGGGCTAATAGCTTTATTTAGTTGTAGCGATGTTGGGGAGCGGCGGAATAGGGGTAAATAGATTTATTATAGTGTGGGCTCAGGGGAATATGGGTTAATAACTTTAGTATAGTGGCAGCGATATCGGGAGTGGCAGATTAGGGGTTAATTGATTTATTTCTGTGGTGGCGATATTAGGAGCGGCATATTAGGGGTTAATAACATTATGTAGGTGTCAGCGATGTCGGGTGGCAGATTAGGGGTGTTTAGACTCAAGGTTTATGTTAGGGTGTTAGATTTAAACGTTAGTTTTTTTCCCCATAGACATCAATGGGGCTGCGTTACGGAGCTTTCCTTTCCACGATTGCTGATTCTTAACTTCTGTTTCCAGTGAGCCGGAAACTACGGGGGTAGATAGCAGCATCCGCTGCTTGTTAAATCTACCCCAATAGCTCTATATAACAACTCTCTCAAGAATCCAGGTCTCCTTTATACAATATTTATTTAAAACAATTGAAAATACAGGGAATATTGAACCTTTCTCTGGGTGCTAATGGCGGTAAACGTGTCTCTAGAGCTCCGCCCACTTGTTGATTGCACAAACAAAGAGCTGTAAAACAGTTCCGGTATATCCAGTAGAGTCCTACCATATCCTATTGTGTCACCGGTAAGTCCCTTCCTTCAGGCGTCTTCCCACAGCATCCGATGTACGTACGTTTTTCAGCACTATACTGCTTTTTCAAGGATCTTTTCTAGTACTGTGCAAAGGCAGGTGTGAAAAAATGCTTTAAAGTAAGAAAGGGTTAAAAATAGTAATGTTAATAGTTTATTTTTATCAATTAAAAAATGCAAAGTGAGTGAACAGAAGAAAATCGATATAGCATTTGAACATCCCCATTGCTAGCCTATCTGCCCCTGCTGCCTCTAAGCTTCTCTCACTCACAAACTCCTTTGGTCTCTCACAATTCACCCTATTCCCTACTCACCGTGATGGACACTCTATTGATCTGGTATTCTCCTACCACTGCTCTCTCCCTGATGTCACCTGTTGCCCATTTCCAATCTCAAACCACCATCTGCTCACCTTTAATCTTAATATACAGGCTAAACCTACTTTTCCCCCTCACCCCCCCCCCGACCTGTAGAAATCTGCACATTGTGGATCCTCTCCATCTTTCCAAATTTATTCAAAACTCCTCCTCCACACTTCCACGATATCCTGCCCTGACCTTGCTACAACCCACTATAACAATACTCTCTCCTCTGCACTTGACACTTTTGCTCCTCCCCAAATACACAAAGCCCCACGTCGTCAGCTCCAACTCTGGCACTCTAAGCAAACACACTACCTGCAAAAATGCTCCCGTTCTGCTGAACGTGCCTGGAGGAGATCCCGCTCTGAACCAGATTTCCTCCACTATAAGTTAATTATTTATTCTTACTCCTCTGCCATTCACTTAGCCAAGCAAACTTACTTCTATTCTATTATTTCTACTCACTCCTCAAACCCTAAATGTCTTTTCTTCATTTTCAACTCACTCTTCTATCCACCTGCACCACCCCCTTCATCTGTCTTTAGTGCTCAAGACCTGGCAGACTACTTTTTCAACAAAACACTTACCTTCTGAAGTAATATCCCAACACAAGACTGCAACCTTCCATCTCCACCCCCTGCCACCACCTCCACCACTCTCAGCACCTTGCCCCCAACCGCGGAGAATGAAGTGAGTTACCTATTGTCTTCCTCACACCTCACTACCTGCCCACTTGACCCTATCCCTTCACATCTAATACCTTCTCTGTCTTTTACCCTCACTCCAGCTCTTACTCACATATTCAACCTATCCCTTACTACCGGTTTATTCCCATCTTCCTGCAAACATGCAAAGGTTACCCCCACCCTCAAAAAACCCTCCCTCTACCCCAATTCTCCTGCAAACTACCGCCCCATATCACTGCTTCTGCTAGCTTCAAAAGTCCTGGAAAAACTAGTTTTCAATTGCCTAACCCACTTCTTGTCCTCCAACTCATTGCTTAACCCATTGCAATCTGGCTTCCATCCCCAACACTCAACTGAGACTGCCCTCACCAAGGTTACTAAGGATCTTCTTTCTGCTAAAAACAACGGCCACTACTCAATACTTATCTTACTTGACCTGTCTGCTGCCTTTGACACCATTGACCATCCCCTTCTCCTATGGACTCTCAGCTCCCTTGGACTCTCTGACACTGCCCTCTCCTGGATCCACTCTTATCTCTCTAATAGGTCATTTTCTGTCTCCTTTGCTAGCGACTCCTCCTATCCATTGCCTCTGTCTGTTGGAGTACCTACAGGCTCTGTTCTGGGTCCTCTACTCTTCTCTATTTATACTTCCTCACTGGATAAACTTAACAGTAGCTATGGTTTCAACTATCACCTCTATGCTGATGATACTCAGATCTACCTATCCACCCCTGCACTCTCTCCGTCTGTCCTTTCTCACATCAGTGTCTGCTTATCTGGCATTTTTTCTTTGATGGCCTCTCACTACCTAAAAATCAACATTTCCAACACTGAGCTCCTTCTAATCCCCCCCCTCTAATTCTACCCCGGTTTCTAACTTTTCAATCACTGTTGGTGACACCACTATCTCCCTATCACTCCAAGTCCGCTGCCTGGCAATTTCCTGACTTGACTACGGTAATAACCTACTAACTGTCCTGTATCTGCTGCACCTCTCTGTGAGTCCCTTCACTGTCTCCCCATTCACAGCAGAATTAAATTCAAAATTCTCACCCTGACCTAAAAAGCCCTTACCAAAGAAGCCCCCCCTACTTTTCCTCACTCATCAACAAATATACTCCAGCCTAAGATCCAACAATGACATGCTCCTTGACTCTTCTACCATCACCTCCTCTCATGCTAGACTACAGGACTTCTCTCGTGCGGCACCAACCATCTGGAACGCACTTCCTCAAGCTGTCAGACTTTCCACTAACCTTTCCTCCTGTAAACGCTCCCTAAAGGCCTTTTTGTTCAGGGGAATCCTATCTCCAAATCAGTAACAAATTAATTCCAATTGCCTAATAGCTGCCCTCATCTAACTCCACACTAACATCATTCTCTCCTTTGCAGTCCCCACCTCCTGTTTCTCACCCTCCTAGCCATCTAGATTGTAAGTTCCCAAGGGGAACAGGGCCCTCAATTCCCCCTGTATTTGTTTGTTAATCCTTGACTGGTGTCTTTTATATTGTATTGTACTGTACTTTTATCTTTTTACCCATGGACAGCGCTGAGGAATCTGTTGGCGCTTTATAAATAAATAATAATAATAATAATCATAAAACTGGCTAACTTTAGTTTAATAGTGGCTAAAAATTTTAGCCAGGTGGTCAGCATATTCAGATATAGATAGATAGATAAATAGTTAGATAGAGAAGAGATAGAGAAGAGATATGGGAAGTGAGTGGGGGAGGAAGTAGGTCCTGGATATACAGGAGCAGCACATGATGTTGCCTGGGCAAGATGGGGCCCCTGTAGCACTAGCAGCCCAGCAGCACATAGGTTCTGGGAAAGAAGGGGCCCTTGGAGCACCAGAATATGGGGACTGGGGGAGTGTCAGATATGACAGGAAGTCTGTTGTAATTCTTAGATATTCGGAGTTAGGATATGTGGATCGCAACTGCAGATCTAATCTTTTGAGAACAGAGGTGTATTTTGCTTTAAGAAAAGCTGTATTGCGGTTTAAGCCTTGATATTTGGTTACAGGAGATATTGAGTAGTAAGTCCTGTCATTCTCATGTAACCTGCTTTGGTCTTTATGCAGAGAGCCAGATGGAATGGACAGATAGATTGTATCACAACAATCCTGGGGATTTACCTTCTTTTATCCTGTTTGATGAATGTGAGTTTGGCTACTGCTGCAGAGCTGTGTGTTCAGCGCTAGTGATGTCGCAAACTTAAAATTTTGCGTTCGCGAACGGCGAACACGAACTTTGTCAAATGTTCGTGAACCGTCGAACCGGGCGAACCGCCATTGACTTCAAGGGGCAGGCGAATTTTAAAACATACAGGGACTCTTTCTGGCCACAATAGTGATGGAAAACTTGTTTCAAGGGTACTAACACCTGGACTGTGGCATGCCGGAGGGGGATTCATGGCAAAACTCCCACGTAAAATTACATAGTTGATGCAGAGTCTGGTTTTAAGCCATAAAGGGCATAAATTACCTAACATTCCTAAATTGTTTGGAATAACGTGCTTTAAAACATCAGGTATGATGTTGTATCGATCAGGTAGTGTAAGGGTTACGACCGCTTCACAGTAACAGACCAAACTCCCCGTTTAACGCACAGCAAACAACCGCAAACAGTCCATTTGCACAACCACGAGATCGATAGATTTGATAGATAGTGTCAGCCGTATTTAGTCAGTTCAGGATTTAACCCAACTGCTAGCGTGAAAATTAAAACACACGCTGGCACACTGAGAAATATCCAGGACGTGACCCACTCAGGAAACAAAATAAGCAGGTTATCAGCAAACAAATGATAATGTTCCTTTTTTGCAGGTTTGCAATAAACAAAGATAATGTCCCTTTAAGCAGGTTGTCAGCAAACAAAGAATAAGTCCCTTTAAGCAGGTTGTCAATAAACAAAATATAATGTTCCTTTTTTAGCAGGATTAAAGCAAACAAAGATAATGTCCCTTTAAGCAGGTTGTCAGCAAACAAATGATAATGTTTCTCTTTAGCAGGATTAAAGCAAACAAAGATAATGTCCCTTTAAGCAGGTTGTCAGCAAACAAAGGATAATGTCCTCTTTTTAGCAGGATTAAAGCAAACAAAGATAATGTCCCTTTAAGCAGGTTGTCAGCAAACAAATGATAATGTCCTTTTTTTAGCAGGGCTAAAGCAAACAAAGATAATGTTCCTCTTTAGCAGGATTAAAGCAAACAAAGATAATGTCCCTTTAAGCAGGTTGTCAGCAAACAAATGATAATGTCCTTTTTTTAGCAAGATTAAAGCAAACAAAGATAATGTCCCTTTAAGCAGGTTGTCAGCAAACAAATGATAATGTTTCTCTTTAGCAGGATTAAAGCAAACAAAGTCTGGTAGGCAAGAGGTTAAACTTTAAGTAACAGATATTGCAGGACTTCAGACAGGCAAGGGACAAGTATATCCAAAACGGCATTGAGGTTCAGACAAAGCTAAGTCAGGAAAGTTAGGGTCAGGAACAGAAAATAAGTACTCACTTTGACAAGGTCTGGCAAAAGAGAACAAACGGGCCCCGAGTAAATCTCCCGCCGAGATTTAAAGGCTGAGAGAGAGCCGTTACGTCAGAGGGAGTGTTTGAGAATGCGTCACGTTGCTAGGCAACGTGACTTAAGAACACAGAAGAGATCCGGGAGCCGCGGCGAGACGGCGATGAACGGAGGGAATCATGACAGCACCCCCCCCTCAAGGACCCCTCCGGGGGACAGGACCAGGCTTAGTAGGGTGAAACTTGTGAAAGGCCTTAACTAAGGCAGGGGCATTTACCTGCCGGGCAGGTTCCCAGGATCGTTCTGTAACAGGATAACCTTTCCAATGAATGAGATAATACAGTCTCTTGCCATGAAGTTTGGAATCCAGAATGTGACTGACCTCAAATTCAGGTCGTCCATGAATCAAAAGAGGTGGAGGTTTGAGCATAGGTTTAGAATACCTATTAGATAACATAGGTTTTAGAAGAGATACGTGGAATACAGGATGGGCTTTGAGAGTCTTGGGCAGAGCAATTCGGTAAGCAGTAGGACATACTTGACCCAGTATCCGGAAAGGACCCACATATCATGGTCCCAATTTGGTGGAAGGCTGCTTGAGGCGAAGATGACGTGAAGAAATCCAAACCTTATCGCCAGGCCGATATTTGGGAGCCTTCCTTCGACGAAGATCAGAATAGAACTTATAACGTTCAGAAGCCTTAGAAAGAAGAAGACGTATCCTCCTCCAATGACGAGTTAACCTCCTGGCAGATAGATCAGAAGCAGGATTTTCTGTGGAAGAAGTGTGTAGAGGAAACGTTCTGGGTTGAAATCCATAGGCCGCATGAAAAGGAGAGGTCTGAAGAGAGGAGTTGTAACGTGCGTTATGAGCCAATTCTGCTAGTGGGAGATAACCAGTCCAATTAGAATGATGATGATCCACATAATGCCTTAAATAAGTTTCAAGGCACTTGACTACGGTAATAACCTACTAACTGTCCTGTATCTGCTGCACCTCTCTGCGAGTCCCTTCACTGTCTCCCCATTCACAGCAGAATTAAATTCAAAATTCTCACCCTGACCTAAAAAGCCCTTACCAAAGAAGCCCCCCCTACTTTTCCTCACTCATCAACAAATATACTCCAGCCTAAGATCCAACAATGACATGCTCCTTGACTCTTCTACCATCACCTCCTCTCATGCTAGACTACAGGACTTCTCTCGTGCGGCACCAACCATCTGGAACGCACTTCCTCAAGCTGTCAGACTTTCCACTAACCTTTCCTCCTGTAAACGCTCCCTAAAGGCCTTTTTGTTCAGGGGAATCCTATCTCCAAATCAGTAACAAATTAATTCCAATTGCCTAATAGCTGCCCTCATCTAACTCCACACTAACATCATTCTCTCCTTTGCAGTCCCCACCTCCTGTTTCTCACCCTCCTAGCCATCTAGATTGTAAGTTCCCAAGGGGAACAGGGCCCTCAATTCCCCCTGTATTTGTTTGTTAATCCTTGACTGGTGTCTTTTATATTGTATTGTACTGTACTTTTATCTTTTTACCCATGGACAGCGCTGAGGAATCTGTTGGCGCTTTATAAATAAATAATAATAATAATAATCATAAAACTGGCTAACTTTAGTTTAATAGTGGCTAAAAATTTTAGCCAGGTGGTCAGCATATTCAGATATAGATAGATAGATAAATAGTTAGATAGAGAAGAGATAGAGAAGAGATATGGGAAGTGAGTGGGGGAGGAAGTAGGTCCTGGATATACAGGAGCAGCACATGATGTTGCCTGGGCAAGATGGGGCCCCTGTAGCACTAGCAGCCCAGCAGCACATAGGTTCTGGGAAAGAAGGGGCCCTTGGAGCACCAGAATATGGGGACTGGGGGAGTGTCAGATATGACAGGAAGTCTGTTGTAATTCTTAGATATTCGGAGTTAGGATATGTGGATCGCAACTGCAGATCTAATCTTTTGAGAACAGAGGTGTATTTTGCTTTAAGAAAAGCTGTATTGCGGTTTAAGCCTTGATATTTGGTTACAGGAGATATTGAGTAGTAAGTCCTGTCATTCTCATGTAACCTGCTTTGGTCTTTATGCAGAGAGCCAGATGGAATGGACAGATAGATTGTATCACAACAATCCTGGGGATTTACCTTCTTTTATCCTGTTTGATGAATGTGAGTTTGGCTACTGCTGCAGAGCTGTGTGTTCAGCGCTAGTGATGTCGCAAACTTAAAATTTTGCGTTCGCGAACGGCGAACACGAACTTTGTCAAATGTTTGTGAACCGTCGAACCGGGCGAACCGCCATTGACTTCAAGGGGCAGGCGAATTTTAAAACATACAGGGACTCTTTCTGGCCACAATAGTGATGGAAAACTTGTTTCAAGGGTACTAACACCTGGACTGTGGCATGCCGGAGGGGGATTCATGGCAAAACTCCCACGTAAAATTACATAGTTGATGCAGAGTCTGGTTTTAAGCCATAAAGGGCATAAATTACCTAACATTCCTAAATTGTTTGGAATAACGTGCTTTAAAACATCAGGTATGATGTTGTATCGATCAGGTAGTGTAAGGGTTACGACCGCTTCACAGTAACAGACCAAACTCCCCGTTTAACGCACAGCAAACAACCGCAAACAGTCCATTTGCACAACCACGAGATCGATAGATTTGATAGATAGTGTCAGCCATATTTAGTCAGTTCAGGATTTAACCCAACTGCTAGCGTGAAAATTAAAACACACGCTGGCACACTGAGAAATATCCAGGACGTGACCCACTCAGGAAACAAAATAAGCAGGTTATCAGCAAACAAATGATAATGTTCCTTTTTTGCAGGTTTGCAATAAACAAAGATAATGTCCCTTTAAGCAGGTTGTCGGCAAACAAAGAATAAGTCCCTTTAAGCAGGTTGTCAATAAACAAAATATAATGTTCCTTTTTTAGCAGGATTAAAGCAAACAAAGATAATGTCCCTTTAAGCAGGTTGTCAGCAAACAAATTATAATGTTTCTCTTTAGCAGGATTAAAGCAAACAAAGATAATGTCCCTTTAAGCAGGTTGTCAGCAAACAAAGGATAATGTCCTCTTTTTAGCAGGATTAAAGCAAACAAAGATAATGTCCCTTTAAGCAGGTTGTCAGCAAACAAATGATAATGTCCTTTTTTTAGCAGGGCTAAAGCAAACAAAGATAATGTTCCTCTTTAGCAGGATTAAAGCAAACAAAGATAATGTCCCTTTAAGCAGGTTGTCAGCAAACAAATGATAATGTCCTTTTTTTAGCAAGATTAAAGCAAACAAAGATAATGTCCCTTTAAGCAGGTTGTCAGCAAACAAATGATAATGTTTCTCTTTAGCAGGATTAAAGCAAACAAAGTCTGGTAGGCAAGAGGTTAAACTTTAAGTAACAGATATTGCAGGACTTCAGACAGGCAAGGGACAAGTATATCCAAAACGGCATTGAGGTTCAGACAAAGCTAAGTCAGGAAAGTTAGGGTCAGGAACAGAAAATAAGTACTCACTTTGACAAGGTCTGGCAAAAGAGAACAAACGGGCCCCGAGTAAATCTCCCGCCGAGATTTAAAGGCTGAGAGAGAGCCGTTACGTCAGAGGGAGTGTTTGAGAATGCGTCACGTTGCTAGGCAACGTGACTTAAGAACACAGAAGAGATCCGGGAGCCGCGACGAGACGGCGATGAACGGAGGGAATCATGGCAGCACCCCCCCCTCAAGGACCCCTCCGGGGGACAGGACCAGGCTTAGTAGGGTGAAACTTGTGAAAGGCCTTAACTAAGGCAGGGGCATTTACCTGCCGGGCAGGTTCCCAGGATCGTTCTGTAACAGGATAACCTTTCCAATGAATGAGATAATACAGTCTCTTGCCATGAAGTTTGGAATCCAGAATGTGACTGACCTCAAATTCAGGTCGTCCATGAATCAAAAGAGGTGGAGGTTTGAGCATAGGTTTAGAATACCTATTAGATAACATAGGTTTTAGAAGAGATACGTGGAATACAGGATGGGCTTTGAGAGTCTTGGGCAGAGCAATTCGGTAAGCAGTAGGACATACTTGACCCAGTATCCGGAAAGGACCCACATATCATGGTCCCAATTTGGTGGAAGGCTGCTTGAGGCGAAGATGACGTGAAGAAATCCAAACCTTATCGCCAGGCCGATATTTGGGAGCCTTCCTTCGACGAAGATCAGAATAGAACTTATAACGTTCAGAAGCCTTAGAAAGAAGAAGACGTATCCTCCTCCAATGACGAGTTAACCTCCTGGCAGATAGATCAGAAGCAGGATTTTCTGTGGAAGAAGTGTGTAGAGGAAACGTTCTGGGTTGAAATCCATAGGCCGCATGAAAAGGAGAGGTCTGAAGAGAGGAGTTGTGACGTGCGTTATGAGCCAATTCTGCTAGTGGGAGATAACCAGTCCAATTAGAATGATGATGATCCACATAATGCCTTAAATAAGTTTCAAGGCACTGGTTAACCCTTTCGGTTTGGCCATTAGACTCTGGATGATGTGAAGTAGATAAAGAGATCGTTGTTCCAAAGTGTTTGCAGAGTGATCTCCAAAACCAGTAAATGAATTGTACCCCTCTATCCGAAACGATATTCAGAGGGAAGCCATGTAATCTCACAATGTGTAAGAGAAATAGTTCAGAAAGTCTTTTGGCAGATGGTAAACCAGGTAAAGGAATGAAGTGTGCTGTCTTAGTGAACCTGTCAACAACCACCCAAATAGTGTTGTTTCCAGCTGAAAGAGGAAGATCGGTAATAAAATCCATGGATAAATGGGTCCAAGGCTGATGAGGAATGGGTAACGGTTGGAGCAAACCGGAAGGAAGTTGACGAGGAGTCTTATTGCTGGCACACTGTGTACATACTGAGACATAATCTGTAACATCTTGAGACAGAGTAGGCCACCAGACATGTTGCTTGAGATTCCGAGCGGTGTTACTGATGCCAGGATGTCCAGAGAGAGGACTGTCATGAGCCCAATTTAGAATCTTGGAACGAAGACGTTTAGGAACAAAGAGTAGGCCATCAGGAGGTTTGCAAGACAAAGGAAGATCCTTCTGAGCAGATTGTAAGTCATGTAACCACGAAGTTGATAACTGGGCTAAGACTTTATGAGGTTGAAGAATGGTACCAGACTCAGGAGTTGAGGTATCTTGAAATTGTCTGGAAAGGGCGTCAGCCTTGATGTTCTTAGAATCGGGTATATAAGACAGATTGTAATGAAAACGTTAGAAGAACAAAGACCAACGTGCTTGTCTGGAGTTCAGTCGTTTGGCTGTTTGTAGATAGAGAAGGTTTTTATGATCTGTGAGTATAGTAAATGGTAAAGAAGTACCTTCCAACCAATGCCTCCATTCGTCCAGGGCGTCAGCCTTGATGTTCTTAGAACCGGGTATATAAGACAGATTGTAATGAAAACGTGAGAAGAACAAAGACCAACGTGCTTGTCTGGAGTTCAGTCGTTTGGCTGTTTGTAGATAGAGAAGGTTTTTATGATCTGTGAGTATAGTAAATGGTAAAGAAGTACCTTCCAACCAATGCCTCCATTCGTCCAGGGCCATTTTAATAGCAAGCAACTCTTTATTGCCTACATCATAATTTAATTCAGAAGGAGAAAATTTCTTGGAGAAGAATCCCACAGGGTGAATCTTTCCTGTGTCAGGTATACGTTGGGAAAGAACAGCCCCAGCAGCAACAGAAGAAGCATCCACTTCAAGAATAAATTGAAAATCCGGATTTGGGTGACGCAGGATAGGTGCAGAAGAGCTTCTTTGAGAGATTCAAAAGCTTCAACAGCCTCAGGAGGCCACTCTTTACAGTTTTGCCCTTTTCTGGTGAGAGACAAAAGAGGTGACGTAATTGTAGCAAAACCTTTGATGAATTTCCGGTAATAACTGGCAAAACCCAGAAAACGTTGCAGAGCTTTAAGAGAATCAGGTCTAGGCCAATCCAAAATGGCAGAGAGTTTAGTTGGATCCATTTCAAATCCTGATTCGGAGATTACATATCCCAAGAAGGGTATGGACCTTTGATGAAAAGAACATTTTTCCAGTTTAGCAAATAGATGATTAACTCTTAAACGTTGAAGTACTTTCCTGACGTGATGTATATGATCTTGGTAGTTTTGAGAAAAAATTAATATATTGTCAAGGTAAATGATGACAAAAATGTTCAAATAATCCCGAAAAATCTCATTCACGAAGTGTTGAAAAACAGCAGGGGCATTACACAGCCCAAAAGGCATGACCAGATACTCATAATGCCCAAATCGAGTGTTAAAGGCTGTCTTCCATTCATCATCCTTGCGCATACGGATGAGGTTGTATGCTCCACGAAGATCTAGTTTGGTAAAAATGGTGGAACCTTGAAGATATGTGAATAATTCAGGAATTAGGGGTAAATGATAACTGTTCTTGATGGTAATTTGATTTAACCCTCTGTAATCGATACAAGTTCGCAGTCCGTCATCCTTTTTTCCCACAAAGAAGAATCCAGCCCCTACAGGAGAAGAGGAGGGTCGAATGAATCCTCTGGCCAAATTATCTTTGATATATTCTTCCAAGGCTACATTTTCAGGCCTTGAAAGTGGGTAAGTCTTGCCTCGAGGATAAGGAGCCCCAGGAAGGATCAATAGGGCAATCAAATGAATGGTGAGGAGGAAGGCGTTCTGCTTCTTTTTTAGAAAAGACATCGACAAAATCTTGATAAGGCATAGGTAGAGGACCAGAAGTGTCGGTAGTAAGAGCAATAGTGAGTGGTATTTTAGTAAGTTCTTGAAGACAGTTAGTATGGCAAGATAATCCCCAGGAGGTGAGTTCACCATGGGTCCAAGAAAAGGTAGGATTATGCAACTGAAGCCAAGGAAGACCCAAGATTATGGGAAATTGAGGAGTAGTAATAACATCAAAACATATCCTCTCACAATGAAGTACCCCGACAGAAAAAAGTATGGGTATAGTAGTAAACTGGATGAATCCGGAACCCAAAGGATCTCCACTAACAGTAGAGACAGAAACTGAAAACTTCTTTCTTAGTAAGGGAATAGTGTGAGAAGACACAAAAGTGGAGTCAATGAACACTCCTCCAGCACCAGAATCAATAAGAGCTTGGGTATGAATCTTGCTATCACCCAATTGAAGAGTTACAGGAACAAAGAGTTTATTATAGAGGGAATGAATTCTTTTTTGGCTTAACTCAGTTCCCTGGACAGGAGTTAAGCCCTGGCTTTTACTGGCCTGGTAGGACAATCCCTTAATAAATGCCCTTTAAGGCCACAGTATAAACACAGGCCAAGAGAACGTCTTCTCAAACGCTCTGTTTCTGTTAATTTTATGGTTCCTACTTCCATAGGTTTAGCCTGATCAGGAGAAGGAGAGGCAGTCGTTACTGGGTTAGAAAAACGAGGAGCCAGACGAAAAGGAGTTCGAGTTGAGGACCTCTGATTTCTTTCTCTTTCTTGTTGGCGTTCACGATATCTAGAATCAAGACTGATGCAAAGATTTATTAAGGCTTCTAGGGATTCTGGAAGTTCCCGATACACCAATTCATCTTTGAGACGTTCTGAAAGTCCTTTGCAAAAAGCTGCTCTAAGAGCTCCCTGATTCCAAGTAGTTTCAGATGCAAGAGTGCGGAACTCAATGGCATATTGAGACACTGGTTGACCACCCTGACGTAGGTCTAAAAGAGAAGCTTCAGCAGCGGAAGACCTTCCAGGTTTGTCAAACACGTTAGAAAAAACAGAAAGAAAAGCATCCACATCTTGAAGTATAAGATCATTTTTTTCTAACAGAGGTGATACCCAGGCCAAAGCTCTTCCTTTCATTAAGGAAATAAGGAATGTAATCCGAGAAGAGGGAGTAGCAAAAAGGGTAGGACTGTTACGAAAGTGAAGTCGACATTGATTCAGAAAGCCCCTACAGTCTTAAGGATTCCCGTCATATTTGTCTGGAAGAGGAATCCTAGGACTCAAATGTCCTTGTGATTGGTTGTTGGGGATCGGAGGAGGAGATGCCTCAATAGGATTAGGATTGGGAGGGATAGGAGCAACCAAGCCCTGTAATAATGTAGTGATTTGATCCAGCTTAGAATCCAAGGATTGCAAGTGGGTAGCATGAGATCCCAGTAATTGTCCCTGGTGGGTCACGGCCATGGATAATTCAGTGGGGTCCATTTATGGCCCGTTTGTAATGTCAGCCGTATTCAGTCAGTTCAGGATTTAACCCAACTGCTAGCGTGAAAATTAAAACACACGCTGGCACACTGAGAAATAGCCAGGATGTGACCCACTCAGGAAACAAAATAAGCAGGTTATCAGCAAACAAATGATAAAGTTCCTTTTTTGCAGGTTTGCAATAAACAAAGATAATGTCCCTTTAAGCAGGTTGTCAGCAAACAAAGAATAAGTCCCTTTAAGCAGGTTGTCAATAAACAAATGATAATGTTTCTCTTTAGCAGGATTAAAGCAAACAAAGATAATGTCCCTTTAAGCAGGTTGTCAGCAAACAAATGATAATGTCCTCTTTTTAGCAGGATTAAAGCAAACAAAGATAATGTCCCTTTAAGCAGGTTGTCAGCAAACAAATGATAATGTTTCTCTTTAGCAGGATTAAAGCAAACAAAGATAATGTCCCTTTAAGCAGGTTGTCAGCAAACAAATGATAATGTCCTCTTTTTAGCAGGATTAAAGCAAACAAAGATAATGTCCCTTTAAGCAGGTTGTCAGCAAACAAATGATAATGTCCTTTTTTTAGCAGGGCTAAAGCAAACAAAGATAATGTTCCTCTTTAGCAGGATTAAAGCAAACAAAGATAATGTCCCTTTAAGCAGGTTGTCAGCAAACAAATGATAATGTCCTTTTTTTAGCAGGATTAAAGCAAAGATAATGTCCCTTTAAGCAGGTTGTCAGCAAACAAATGATAATGTTTCTCTTTAGCAGGATTAAAGCAAACAAAGGCCTAGATTTGGAGTTTGGCGGTAGATGGGTTGTTAACGCTACGCGGGCTTTTTTCTGGCCGCACCGAAAAATGAACTCTGGTATCGAGAGTCCAAAAAAATGCTGCGTTAGGCTCCAAAAAAGGAGCATAGAGCATTTTTACCGCAAATGCAACTCTCGATACCAGAGTTGCTTACGGACGCGGCCAGCCTCAAAAACGTGCTCGTGCGCGATTCTCCCATAGGAAGCAAAGGGGCTGTTTGAGCTGAAAAAAAACCTAACACCTGCAAAAAAGCAGCGTTCAGCTCCTAACGCAGCCCCATTGATTCCTATGGGGAAACAAAAGTTATGTCTACACATAACACTCTAACATGTTACCCCGAGTCTAAACACCCCTACCCTTACACTTATTAACCCCTAATCTGCCGCCCCCGCTATCGCTGACCCCTGCATTATATTATTAACCCCTAATCTTCCACTCCGTAAACCGCCGCAACTTACATTATCCCTATGTACCCCTAATCTGCTGCCCCTAACACCGCCGACCCCTATATTATATTTATTAACCCCTAACCTGCCCCCCACAACGTCGCCGCCAGCTACTTACAATAATTAACCCCTAATCTGCCGACCGCAAAGCGCCGCCACCTACGTTATCCTTATGTACCCCTAATCTGCTGCCCCTAACACCGCCGACCCCTATATTATATTTATTAACCCCTAATCTGCCCCCCTCAACGTCGCCGACACCTGCCTACACTTATTAACCCCTAATCTGCCGAGCGGACCTGAGCGCTACTATAATAAAGTTATTAACCCCTAATCCGCCTCACTAACCCTATCATAAATAGTATTAACCCCTAATCTGCCCTCTCTAACATCGCCGACACCTAACTTCAATTATTAACCCCTAATCTGACGACCGGAGCTCACCGCTACTATAATAAATGGATTAACCCCTAATGCTAAGTCTAACCCTAACACTAACACCCCCCTAACTTAAATATAATTTACATCTAACGAAATTAATTAACTCTTATTAAATAAATTATTCCTATTTAAAGATAAATACTTACCTGTAAAATAAATCCTAATATAGCTACAATATAAATTATAATTATATTGTAGCTATTTTAGGATTAATATTTATTTTACAGGCAACTTTGTAATTATTTTAACCAGGTACAATAGCTATTAAATAGTTAAGAACTATTTAATAGTTACCTAGTTAAAATAATAACAAAATTACCTGTAAAATAAATCCTAACCTAAGTTATAATTAAACCTAACACTACCCTATCAATAAATTAATTAAATAAAATACCTACAATTACCTACAATAAAACCTAACACTACACTATCAATAAATAAATTAAATACAATTCCTACAAATAACTACAATTACATAAACTAACTAAAGTACAAAAAATAAAAAAGAACTAAGTTACAAAAAATAAAAAAATATTTACAAACATAATAAAAATATTACAACAATTTTAAACTAATTACACCTACTCTAAGCCCCCTAATAAAATAACAAAGACCCCCAAAATAAAAAAATGCCCTACCCTATTCTAAATTAATAGAGTTAAAAGCTCTTTTACCTTACCAGCCCTGAACAGGGCCCTTTGCGTGGCATGCCCCAAGAAAATCAGCTCTTTTGCCTGTAAAAAAAAACATACAATACCCCCCCCCCAACATTACAACCCACCACCCACATACCCCTAATCTAACCCAAACCCCCCTTAAATAAACCTAACACTAAGCCCCTGAAGATCTTCCTACCTTGTCTTCACCTCAACAGGTATCACCGATCCGTCCTGGCATCCGGTGCTGAAGAGGTCCAGAAGAGGCTCCAAAGTCTTCCTCCTATCCGGCAAGAAGAGGACATCCGGACCGGCAAACATCTTCATCCAAGCGGCATCTTTGATCTTCTTCCATCCGGTGCGGAGCGGGTCCATGTTGAAGCAGCCGACGCGGATCCATCCTCTTCTTTCTGCGTCTCCCGACGAATGACGGTTCCTTTAAGGGACGTCATCCAAGATGGCGTCCCTCGAATTCCGATTGGCTGATAGGATTCTATCAGCCAATCGGAATTAAGGTAGGAATATTCTGATTGGCTGATGGAATCAGCCAATCAGAATCAAGTTCAATCCGATTGGCTGATCCAATCAGCCAATCAGATTGAGCTCGCATTCTATTGGCTGTTCCGATCAGCCAATAGAATGCGAGCTCAATCTGATTGGCTGATTGGATCAGCCAATCGGATTGACCTTGATTCTGATTGGCTGATTCCATCAGCCAATCAGAATATTCCTACCTTAATTCCGATTGGCTGATAGAATCCTATCAGCCAATCGGAATTCGAGGGACGCCATCTTGGATGACGTCCCTTAAAGGAACCGTCATTCGTCGGGAGACGCAGAAAGAAGAGGATGGATCCGCGTCGGCTGCTTCAACATGGACCCGCTCCGCACCGGATGGAAGAAGATCGAAGATGCCGCTTGGATGAAGATGTTTGCCGGTCCGGATGTCCTCTTCTTGCCGGATAGGAGGAAGACTTTGGAGCCTCTTCTGGACCTCTTCAGCACCGGATGCCAGGACGGATCGGTGATACCTGTTGAGGTGAAGACAAGGTAGGAAGATCTTCAGGGGCTTAGTGTTAGGTTTATTTAAGGGGGGTTTGGGTTAGATTAGGGGTATGTGGGTGGTGGGTTGTAATGTTGGGGAGGGGGTATTGTATGTTTTTTTTTACAGGCAAAAGAGCTGATTTTCTTGGGGCATGCCCCGCAAAGGGCCCTGTTCAGGGCTGGTAAGGTAAAAGAGCTTTTAACTCTATTAATTTAGAATAGGGTAGGGCATTTTTTTATTTTGGGGGTCTTTGTTATTTTATTAGGGGGCTTAGAGTAGGTGTAATTAGTTTAAAATTGTTGTAATATTTTTCTTATGTTTGTAAATATTTTTTTATTTTTTGTAACTTAGTTCTTTTTTATTTTTTGTACTTTAGTTAGTTTATGTAATTGTAGTTATTTGTAGGAATTGTATTTAATTTATTTATTGATAGTGTAGTGTTAGGTTTTATTGTAGGTAATTGTAGGTATTTTATTTAATTAATTTATTGATAGGGTAGTGTTAGGTTTAATTATAACTTAGGTTAGGATTTATTTTACAGGTAATTTTGTTATTATTTTAACTAGGTAACTATTAAATAGTTCTTAACTATTTAATAGCTATTGTACCTGGTTAAAATAATTACAAAGTTGCCTGTAAAATAAATATTAATCCTAAAATAGCTACAATGTAATTATAATTTATATTGTAGCTATACTAGGATTTATTTTACAGGTAAGTATTTATCTTTAAATAGGAATAATTTATTTAATAAGAGTTAATTAATTTCGTTAGATGTAAATTATATTTAACTTAGGGGGGAGTTAGTGTTAGGGTTAGACTTAGCTTTAGGGGTTAATCCATTTATTATAGTAGCGGTGAGCTCCGGTCGTCAGATTAGGGGTTAATAATTGAAGTTAGGTGTCGGCGATGTTAGGGAGGGCAGATTAGGGGTTAATACTATTTATTATAGGGTTAGTGAGGCGGATTAGGGGTTAATAACTTTATTATAGTAGCGCTCAGGTCCGCTCGGCAGATTAGGGGTTAATAAGTGTAGGCAGGTGTCGACGACGTTGAGGGGGGCAGATTAGGGGTTAATAAATATAATATAGGGGTCGGCGGTGTTAGGGGCAGCAGATTAGGGGTACATAAGGATAACGTAGGTGGCGGCGCTTTGCGGTCGGCAGATTAGGGGTTAATTATTGTAAGTAGCTGGCGGTGACGTTGAGGGGGGCAGGTTAGGGGTTAATAAATATAATACAGGGGTCGGCGGTGTTAGGGGCAGCAGATTAGGGGTACATAAGTATAACGTAGGTGGCGGTCGGCAGATTAGGGGTTAAAAAAATTTAATCGAGTTGCGGCGATGTGGGGGGACCTCAGTTTAGGGGTACATAGGTAGTTTATGGGTGTTAGTGTACTTTAGGGTACAGTAGTTAAGAGCTTTATGAACCGGCGTTAGCCCAGAAAGCTCTTAACTCCTGCTTTTTTTCTGCGGCTGGAGTTTTGTCGTTAGAGCTCTAACGCTCACTTCAGAAACGACTCTAAATACCGGAGTTAGGAAGATCCCATTGAAAAGATAGGATACGCAATTGACGTAAGGGGATCTGCGGTATGGAAAAGTCGCGGCTGAAAAGTGAGCGTTAGACCCTATTTTGAGTGACTCCAAATACCGGCGGTAGCCTAAAACCAGCGTTAGGAGCCTCTAACGCTGGTTTTCACGGCTACCGCCAAACTCTAAATCTAGGCCAAAGTCTGCTAGGCAAGAGGTTAAACTTTAAGTAACAGATATTGCAGGACTTCAGACAGGCAAGGGACAAGTATATCCAAAACGGCATTGAGGTTCAGACAAAGCTAAGTCAGGAAAGTTAGGGTCAGGAACAGAAAATAAGTACTCACTTTGACAAGGTCCGGCAAAAGAGAACAAACGGGCCCTGAGTAAATCTCCCGCCGAGATTTAAAGGCTGAGAGAGGGCCGTTACGTCAGAGGGAGTGTTTGAGAATGCATCACGTTGCTAGGCAACGTGACGTAAGAACACAGAAGAGATCCGGGAGCCGCGGCGAGACGGCGATGAACGGAGGGAATCATGACAGATAGATCCATAGATTACATAGATCAATAGATGCAATATACATTTGATAGATACCAATTACATAGATCAAAAGATGCAATATACATTTGATAGATACGAATTACATAGATCAAAAGATGCAATTTACATTTGATAGTTAAATACGGATTACATAGATCAAAAGATGCAATATACATTTGATAGATACAAATTACATCAATAGATGCAATATACATTTGCTAGATATGAATTACATAGATCAAAAGATGCAATATACATTTGATAGATATTAATTACATAGATCAATCGATGCAATATACATTTGATAGATACGAATCCCATAGATCAATAGATGCAATATACATTTGATAGATACGAATTGCATAGATCAATAGATGCAATATACTTTTGATAGATACCAATTACATAGATCAAAAGATGCAATATACATTTGATAGATACGAATTACATAGATCAAAAGATGAAATTTACATTTGATAGATACGAATTACATAGATCAAAAGATGCAATATACATTTGATAGATACAAATTACATGGATCAAAAGATGCAATATACATTTGATAGATACGAATTACATGGATCAAAAGATGCAATATACATTTGATAGATACGATTTACATCAATAGATGCAATATACATTTGATAGATACGAATTACATAGATCAAAAGATGCAATATACATTTGATAGATATGAATTACATAGCTCAATAGATTCAATATACATTTGATATATACCAATTACATAGATCAATAGATGCAATATACATTTGATAGATACGAATTGCATAGATCAATAGATGCAATATACATTTGATAGATACCAATTACATAGATCAAAAGATGCAATATACATTTGATAGATACGAATTACATCGATCAAAAGATGCAATTTACATTTGATAGATACGAATTGCATAGATCAATAGATGCAATATACATTTGAAAGATACGATTAGATCGATTTGATAGATAAATTGCTAATTTGAAAGATATATATTTTCACAGACTGCAAATTACAAAGACGTGCGGTCTGGCACCCATGGTAAGGTTACTTCCTTTTGCACAATCGAGTATAACAGTTGCAGAGGTTCTGACTGATGTAAAAGTTTTTTTTTAAAAAAGTTACACTAATGTTACAACAGATAGGAGTGGTAGCACTCAGGATAGAAGTAGGCACAGTATGTGCTGGCAGCCTGACACACAGGCTGGCACTAGTGGCAGGCTGGCCGGGCAACTAAAATTAAATAACACTAGAAAACTGATGTAAAAGTTTTTAAAAAAAAAATGTAAACTAATGTTACACCAGATAGGAGTGGTGGCACTGAGGATGGAAGTAGGCACAGTATATGCTGGCAGCCTGACACACAGGCTGGCACTAGTGGCAGCCAGGCTGGCCTGGCAACTAAAATTAAATAACACTAGAAGAGGACTGATGTAAAAAAAATTTTTTTAAAATTTACACTAATGTTACACCAGATATAAGTGGTGGAAAACAGAGCTATTAATCACAGTATATGCTGTGGGCCTGAAATTAGATTACACTAGCAAAATGATGTAAAAGTTTTTTATTTTTTTATTTTACACTAATGTTACACCAGATATAAGTGGTGGCAGAGAGCAATTAAACACAGTAGTATATGCTGTGTGAGCCTGACACTCAGACCTGATAGAAAATGAAATTAGATTACACTAGCAAAATGATTTAAAAGTTTTTTTGTTTAAATTTACAATAATGTTAAGCAGATATGAGTGGTGGCTGGCACAGCAATTAACCACAGTATATGCTGTGTGAGCCTGACACACAGGCCTGATAGAAAATGAAATTAGATTACACTAGCAAAATGATTTAAAAGTTTTTTTGTTTAAATTTACACTAATGATTGTTAAGCAGATATCAGTGGTGGCAGAGAGCAATTAACCACAGTATATGCTGTGTGAGCCTGACACACAGGCCTGATAGAAAATGAAATTAGATTACAATAGCAAAATGATTTAAAAGTTTTTTTAAAAAAATTTACAATAATGTTAAGCAGATATAAGTGGTGGCTGGCACAGCAATTAACCACAGTATATGCTGTGTGAGCCTGACACACAGGCCTGATAGAAAATTAAATTAGATTACACTAGCAAAATGATTTAAAAGTTTTTTTGTTTAAATTTACACTAATTATTGTTATGTTAAGCAGATATCAGTGGTGGCAGAGAGCAATTAACCACAGTATATGCTGTGTGAGCCTGACACACAGGCCTGATAGAAAATGAAATTAGATTACACTAGCAAAATGATTTAAAAGTTTTATTTTTAAATTTACAATAATGTTAAGCAGATATGAGTGGTGGCTGGCACAGCAATTAACCACAGTATATGCTGTGTGAGCCTGACACACAGGCCTGATAGAAAATGAAATTAGATTGCACTAGCAACATTTTTTAAAAGTTTTTATGTTTAAATTTACACTAATGTTAAGCAGATATCAGTTGTGGCACTAATCACAGTATATGCTGTGAGCCTCACACACAGGTTGACCTGACAGCCAGGCAAATGCAAATAAAATAAAAAATAAAAAAATGACTGAAGTTCTAGCCCTAAAAAGGGCTTTTTGGGCTGAAGTTCTAGCCCTAAAAAGGGCTTTTTGGGGTGCTGTCCTTACAGCAGAGATTAGATGAGTCCTTCAGGACTGTAGTGGACACTAAATACACTAGCCTAGCTATCTATTTCCCTATAATATCAGCAGCAGCAGCACTAAACCTCCTCTCAGTAACAATGCAAGATCGTAATGAATCTAAAATGGCTGCTGCCCAGGAGCTGGGAGGGTTTGTGAGGGAGTGTCTGCTGCTGATTGGCTCAAATGTGTCTGAAGGCTGTGAGATACAGGGTCAAAGTTTCATCAATGATGACGAATAGGGGGCGGATCGAACATCGCATATGTTCGCCCGCAGCGGCGAACGCGAACAAGCTATGTTCGCCGGGAACTGTTCTCCGGCGAGCTGTTCGCGACATCACTATTCAGCGCTCCGTATTTCTCTCAGTACTGAGTTAGTGAGCTGACGTAACAGAGGGGTATGCTAGATGCTGAATCAGCTGTAGGAGGTAGACTGTTAGTCAAGATGACGAAGTGCAGAGGGCGGAACTGCCCGTAAACGTCTTTCACTGTATAGGTAAACTTTAGGTTTGGCTAATTATGTATAACAGACAGATGCGTTGTTGAGCATACACGGGAAGTTGTTCATAAAAGATTACCCTTAATACCGTTGAATTTACAGTCCGTTCAGGGTGGTTTCGGCTATTACTCCGTAGTTGCAGGGAGGACTCAGTGAACTGATGACACAGAGAGAGCGGCTGCGACTTTACACTGTAGTTGTAAATTACACACTAATCCTTTTAGGAAAGCTGTCAGACGACAGTACAGGAAAGTCCAGATAGTTCTTCAGGAACAGCTTTGATACAATTCGGAGGAAGTTGTAAAGCAGGCTTCTGCCAACGAGGTTCAACAGCATGAACTGAGAAGTAGCTATGCTACAAGCTAATCAAATTTAATTAGCAGGTGGTGCAGGGTTACGTAGGATTATAAAGGGGAGAGTTAAAGGTATACACACCAGCAAGTCAGATACCTGAGAGGGAGGGAGCAGCACACAGAGGTGGCAATCCTCCTGAGCTAACAACCTCATTCCTCTACTCAATAATAAACCAGACATTATTTTAATTTAATAATCTGTCCTGTGCCCTACTCCTGATTTGTGGTCCTTTCTAGGTGCTGAAACTTGCTAATAAAATTCTAAGCTATATAATGCTGTCTTGTTTGGTATCTGAGAGGTTAATGGATACATATGTACTTCTTAGTGTGTCCCTGCTTGCATGGTTTTTAAACACATTTTTATTTGTGTTACAGGCCGGGGACACTGTAACTTGAGATAATTTAAGCATGTATTTTGCCATTTTCTAGCAACAAGGTATATATGAATATGTCATTGTGGATAAAGTGCACTGTAATATTGTAACAGCCATAGTGACTGTGATTCAGACGTAGGGTTTTGAGTGAGAAATCATCCGGAAGGGGGGAAAACCTGGAGGCTTGTAGGAAGGAGGTTGCCATTGAGCACATAGTCGTGAATGTTTTTCTTATAGAAAACTTATCTTACCTCAATACTTTTAGGAATGTAATTATGTGAGAGGCTGTTACTTTTATCCATATCCCAGCTCCTCCTATAGGCTCTATATATCTTTTCCATTGCCAGTGAAAAGTGTAAATGAAATTTAAAGAGGTAGTGACGATAATGTGAACTGTCTCTTGTAACCCTAATAACTGACAATGATTTTTCTATGAAAGTTTTTAAGCGTTTCTAATAAAGGGATTTTATTAATACCCCTTTAAATCCCTTTCCTATTCAATATTGACTTTACTATTAATAGGAATGGTTAATGGAGTAAAACATTTTTTTTTTAATTCTATAAACTACTGACAAAATTTCTCCCAAAATACAAATAAAAATATTTTTGCAGAAAACTGGTTAAAATAACAAAAAAGATGTAGAGTCTTCAGACCTCAATTAATGCAAAGAAAACAAGTTCATATTCATTTTTAAACAACACAATACTAACGTTTTAACCTAGCAAGAGCTAAGAAATCAATATTTGGCGGAATAACTCTCACCTAGATTATGAGTTTTGCGTTAGAGGCTGTGCGGTGCTAATGAGCAGTTTATGCTCACTGCTCACTTCCAGACAGCGCTGGTATTACGGGTTTTTACAAACCCGGCGTTAAAGGGACAGTCAACACCAGAATTTTTGTTGTTTAAAAAGATAGATAATCCCTTTATTACCCATTCCCCAGTTTTTTGCAAAACCAACACTGTTATATTAATACACTTTCTCTTGTAAGGTGTATCCAGTCCACGGATCATCCATTACTTGTGGGATATTCTCCTTCCCAACAGGAAGTTGCAAGAGGATCACCCACAGCAGAGCTGCTATATAGCTCCTCCCCTAACTGCCATATCCAGTCATTCTCTTGCAACTCTCAACATAGCTGGACGTAGTAAGAGGAAAGTGGTGTAATATAGTTAGTTTTTTCTTCAATCAAGAGTTTATTGTTTTTAAATGGTACCGGAGTAGTACTATTTTATCTCAGGCAGCATTTAGAAGAAGAATCTGCCTGCGTTTTCTATGATCTTAGCAGAAGTAACTAAGATCCACTGCTGTTCTCACATATGTCTGAGGAGTGAGGTAACTTCAGAGGGAGAATAGCGTGCAGGGTATCCTGCAATAAGGTATGTGCAGTTTAAGTTTTTCTAGGGATGGAATTGCTAGAAAATGCTGCTGATACCGAATTAATGTAAGTTAAGCCTAAATACAGTGATTTAATAGCGACTAGTATCAGGCTTGCTATCAGAGGTATATACTCTGATTAATGTGCAATATAAAACGTTTGCTGGCATGTTTAATCGTTTTTATATATGCTTTGGTGATAAAACTTATTGGGGCCTAGTTTTTTCCACATGGCTGGCTTTATTTTTGCCTAGAAACAGTTTCCTGGGGCTTTTCACTGTTATAGTATAAAAGTTACAGTTGGTGCAGTTAAAATTACAAACTGTGACATTCAGCTTCCCTCAGCAGTCCCCTGCATGCTATAGGACATCTCTGAAGGGCTCAAAAGGCTTCAAAAGTAGGAGCTGTGGCAGTTGTTAGGACTGTTTAAAAAACATATTTTTCGTTTTGTTAATCTGTTTTTTTGTATTAAGGGGTTAATCATCCATTTGCAAGTGGGTGCAATGCTCTGCTAACTTGTTACACTGTAAAAATGTTGTTAGTTTAACTGCCTTTTTTCTCTGTTATTTCAAATTTTGGCAAAATTTGTTTCTCTTAAAGGCACAGTAACATTTTTTTATATTGCTTGTTAACTTGATTTAAAGTGTTTTCCAAGCTTGCTAGTCTCATTGCTAGTCTATATAAACATGTCTGACATAGAGGAAACTCCCTGTTCATTATGTTTAAAAGCCATGGTGGAACCCCATAGGAGAATGTGTACTAAATGTATTGATTTCACTTTAAAAAATAAAGATCAGCTGTTATCTTTAAAAGAATTATCACAAGAGGATTCTGACGAGGGGGAAGTTATGCCGACTAACTCTCCCCTTTGACTCCCGCTCAAGGGACTCACGCTAAAATGGCGCCAAGTACATCAAAGACTCCCATAGGGATTACTTTGCAGGACATGGCGGCAATCATGGATAATACCCTGTCAGCGGTATTAGCCAGACTGCCTGAATTCAGAGGAAAGCGCAATACCTCTGGGGTTAGACGTAATACAGAGCACGCAGATGCTTTAAGGCCCATGTCTGATACTGCGTCACAATATGCAGAAGCTGAGGAAGGAGAGCTTCAGTCTGTGGTTGACATTTCTGATTCGGGGAAACCTGATTCAGATATTTCTAATTTTAAATTTAAGCTTGAGAACCTCCTTGTATTGCTTGGGGAGGTATTAGCTGCTCTGAATGACTGTGACACAATTGCAGTGCCAGAGAAATTATGTAGACTGGATAAATACTATGCAGTGCCGGTGTGTACTGATGTTTTTTCCAATTCCTAAAAGGTTTACAGAAATTATTAATAAGGAGTGGGATAGACCCGGTGTGCCGTTTTCCCCCCCTCCTATTTTTAGAAAAATGTTTCCAATAGACGCCACCACACGGGACTTATGGCAGACGGTTCCTAAGGTGGAGGGAGCAGTTTCTACTTTAGCAAAGCATACCACTATCCCTGTCGAGGACAGTTGTGCTTTTTCAGATCCAATGGATAAAAAAATTAGAAGGTTACCTTAAGAAAATGTTTATTCAACAAGGTTTTATCCTGCAGCCCCTTGCATGCATTGCGCCTGTCACTGCTGCTGCGGCGTTCTGGTTTGATTCTCTGGAAGAGGCCTTTCAGACAGCTACTCCATTGACTGAAATACTTGACAAGCTTAGAACACTTAAGCTAGCTAATTCTTTTGTTTCTGATGCCATTGTTCATTTGACTAAACTAATGGCTAAGAATTCTGGATTCGCCATCCAGGCGCGTAGGGCGCTATGGCTTAAATCTTGGTCAGCTAACGTGACTTCAAAGTCTAAATTACTTAACATTCCCTTCAAGGGGCAGACCCTATTCGGGCCTGGTTTGAAGGAAATTATTGCTGACATTACTGGAGGTAAGGGTCATACCCCTCCTCAGGACAGGGCCAGATCAAGGGCCAAACAGTCTAATTTTCGTGCCTTTCGAAATTTCAAGTCAGGTGCAGCATCAACTTCCTCTGCTACAAAACAAGAGGGAACTTTTGCTCAATCCAAGCTGGGCTGGAATCCTAACCAGTCCTGGAACAAAGGCAAGCAGGCCAGAAAACCTGCTGCTGCCTCTAAGACAGCATGAAGGAACGGCCCCCTATCCGGTAACGGATCTAGTAGGGGGCAGACTTTCTCTCTTCGCCCAGGCGTGGGCAAGAGATGTTCATTGGAGATCATATCTCAGGGATATCTTCTGGACTTCAAAGCTTCCCCTCCTCAAGGGAGATTTCACCTTTTGAGATTATCTGTAAACCAGATAAAGAAAAAAGCATTCTTACGCTGTGTGCAAGACCTCCTAGTTATGGGAGTGATCTGTCCAGTTCCACAGACGGAACAGGGACAGGGCTTTTATTCAAATCTGTTTGTGGTTCCCAAAAAAGAGGGAACCTTCAGACCCATTTTGGATCTAAAGATCTTAAACAAATTCCTCAGAGTTCCATCGTTCAAAATGGAAACTATTCGGACCATCCTACCTATGATCCAGGAGGGTCAGTACATGACCACAGTGGATTTGAAGGATGCTTACCTTCAAATACCGATTCACAAAGATCATCATCGGTTCCTAAGGTTTGCCTTTCTGGACAGGAATTACCAATTTGTGGCTCTTCCCTTCGGGTTAGCTACAGCTCCAAGAATCTTTACAAAGGTTCTGGGATCGCTTCTGGTGGTCCTAAGACCGCGAGGTATATCAGTGGCCCCTTATCTGGATGACATCCTGATACAGGCGTCAAGCTTTCAGATTGCCAAGTCACATACGGACATAGTTCTGGTATTTCTCAAGTCACATGGGTGGAAGGTGAACGAGGAAAAGAGTTCTCTATCCCCACTCACAAGAGTCTTCTTCCTAGGGACTCTGATAGATTCTGTAGAAATGAAGATTTACCTGACAGAATCCAGGTTATTAAAGCTTCTAAAATCTTGCCGTGTTCTTCATTCTATTCCTCGCCCTTCGGTGGCTCAGTGTATGGAAGTAATCGGCTTGATGGTAGCGGCGATGGATATAGTGCCATTTGCGCGCCTACACCTCAGACCGCTGCAACTATGCATGCTCAGTCAGTGGAATGGGGATTACACAGATTTGTCCCCTCTGCTAAATCTGGATCAAGAGACCAGAGATTCTCTTCTCTGGTGGCTTTCTCGGGTCCATCTGTCCAAAAGTATGACCTTTCGCAGGCCAGATTGGACAATTATAACAACAGATGCCAGCATTCTAGGTTGGGGTGCAGTCTGGAATTCCCTGAAGGCTCAGGGATCGTGGACTCAGGAGGAGAAACTCCTCCCAATAAATATTCTGGAGTTAAGAGCAATATTCAATGCTCTTCTAGCTTGGCCTCAGTTAGCAACCTTGAGGTTCATCAGATTTCAGTCGGACATCAACCATCAAGGGGGAACCAGGAGTTCCCTAGCGATGTTAGAAGTCTCCAAGATAATTCGCTGGGCAGAGACTCACTCTTGCCACCTATCAGCAATCCATATCCCAGGTGTAGAGAACTGGGAGGTGGATTTTCTAAGTCATCAGACTTTTCATCCGGGGGAGTGGGAACTCCATCCGGAGGTGTTTGCTCAATTGGTTCATCGTTGGGGCAAACCAGAACTGGATCTCATGGCGTCTCGCCAGAACGCCAAGCTTCCTTGTTACGGATCCAGGTCCAGGGACCCAGAAGTGGCACTGATAGATGCTCTAGCAGCGCCTTGGTTCTTCAACCTGGCTTATGTGTTTCCACCGTTTCCTCTGCTCCCTCGACTGATTGCCAAAATCAAACAGGAGAGAGCATTGGTGATATTGATAGCACCTGCGTGCCCACGCAGGACCTGGTATGCAGACCTAGTGGACATGTCATTCTTTCCACCATGGACCCTGCCTCTGAGACAAGACCTTCTACTACAAGGTCCTTTCAATCATCCGAATCTAATTTCTCTGAGACTGACTGCATGGAGATTGAACGCTTGATTTTATCAAAGCGTGGCTTCTCCGAGTCAGTCATTGATACCCTTATACAGGCACGAAAGCCTGTCACCAAGAAAATCTATCATAAGATATGGCGTAAATATCTTTATTGGTGTGAATCCAAGAATTACTCATGGAGTAAGGTTAGGATTCCTAGGATATTGTCCTTTCTCCAAGAGGGTTTGGAAAAAGGATTATCAGCTAGTTCTTTAAAGGGACAGATTTCTGCTCTGTCTATTCTTTTGCACAAGCGTCTGGCAGAATTTCCAGACGTTCAAGCTTTTTGTCAGGCTTTGGTTAGAATTAACCCTGTGTTTAAACCTGTTGCTCCCCCATGGAGCTTAAACTTGTTTCTTAAAGTTCTTCAAGGGTTTCCGTTTGAAACCCTTCATTCCATTGATATTGAACTTTTATCTTGGAAAGTTCTGTTTTTAATGGCTATTTCCTCGGCTCGGAGAGTCTCTGAGTTATCTGCCTTACAATGTGATTCTCCTTATCTGATTTTCCATTCAGATAAAGAAGTTCTGCGTACAAAACCTGGGTTTTTACCTAAGGTAGTTTCTAACAAGAATATCAATCAAGAGATTGTTGTTTCATCATTGTGTCCTAATCCTTCTTCAAAGAAGGAACGTCTTTTACATAATCTGGACGTGGTCCGTGCTTTGAAGTTTTACTTACAAGCTAGTAAAGATTTTCGCCAAACATCTACACTGTTGTTTACTCTGGACAGAGGAGAGGTCAAAAAGCTTCGGCAACCTCACTTTCTTTTTGGCTTCGGAGCGTAATACGCTTAGCCTATGAGACTGCTGGACAGCAGTCCCCTGAAAGAATTACAGCTCATTCTACTAGAGCTGTGGCTTCCACCTGGGCCTTTAAGAATGAGGCTTCTGTTGAACAGATTTGCAAGGCGGCGACTTGATCTTCGCTTCATACCTTTTCAAAATTTTACAATTTTGATACTTTTGCTTCTTCGGAGGCTATTTTTGGGAGAAAGGTTCTACAGGCAGTGGTTCCTTCCATTTAAGCCTGCCTTGTCCCTCCCTTCATCCGTGTACTTTAGCTTTGGTATTGGTATCCCACAAGTAATGGATGATCCGTGGACTGGATACACCTTACAAGAGAAAACATAATTTATGCTTACCTGATAAATTTATTTCTCTTGTGGTGTATCCAGTCCACAGCCCGCCCTGTCTTTTTAAGGCAGGTCTAAATTTTAATTTAACTACATTCACCACTGCACCCTATGGTTTCTCCTTTCTCGGTTTGTTTCGGTCGAATGACTGGATATGGCAGTTAGGGGAGGAGCTATATAGCAGCTCTGCTGTAGGTGATCCTCTTGCAACTTCCTGTTGGGAAGGAGAATATCCCACAAGTAATGGATGATCCGTGGACTGGATACACCACAAGAGAAATAAATTTATCAGGTAAGCATAAATTATGTTTTTTACTTGTTTGACTAACAAGTATCTAAGCATCTTCTGACCGCCCCTAATCACATGACTTTTAGTTATTTTGCATATAGTTGCATTTTAGCCAATTAGTGCAGTGTCTGCCACTAGCCACGGGCGTGATCACAATGCTATCTATATGGCCTACATGAGCTTGCTCTCCCTTGCTGTGAAAGTAAATAAAATAGAGGCAGCCTTCAAGGGCTTAGAAATTATCATATGTGCCTCCCTAGGTTTGCTTTCAACTAGAATACCAAGAGAACACAGCAAAATTTTGATAAAAGTAAATTGGAAAGTTGTTTAAAGTTGTTTTGTGCACAATTTCCCCATAGGAATCAATGGGGGAGAGCCGGTTGAAAAAAAACCTAACACCTGCAAAAAAGACGCGTAATGCTCCTAACGCAGCCCCATAGATTCCTATGGGAAAATAAAAGTTATGTCTACACCTAACACCCTAACATGAACCCGAGTCTAAACACCCCTAATATTACACTCATTAACCCCTAATCTGCCTCCCCGACATCGCTGACACCTGCATAATATTATTAATAGTGATGTTGCAAACTGAAAATTTTCCGTTCGTGAACGGCAGACTCGAAGTTCCGCAACTGTTCGCGAACAGGCAAACCGGGCGAACCGCCATTGACTTCAATAGGCAGGTGAATTTTAAAACCCACAGGGACTCTTTCTGGCCACAATAGTGATGGAAAAGTTGTTTCAAGGGGACTAACACCTGGACTGTGGCATGCCGGAGGGGGATCCATGGCAAAACTCCCATGGAAAATTACATAGTTGATGCAGAGTCTGGTTTTAATCCATAAAGGGCATAAATCACCTAACATTCCTAAATTGTTTGGAATAACGTGCTTTAAAACATCAGGTATGATGTTGTATCGATCAGGTAGTATAAGGGTTACGCCCGCTTCACAGTGACAGACCAAACTCCCCGTTTAACGCACCGCAAAAAAACGCAAATAGTCCATTTGCACAACCATGAGATAGATAGATTTCATAGATACATAGATACATAGATTAGATAGATCAATAGATGCAATATACATTTGATAGATACGATAGATAGTTAGATAGATTTGATAGATAAATACATAGATTTGATAGATATATAATTTCCCAGACAGAGAATTACAAGACGTGCGGGCTGGGACCCATCGTAAGGTTCCCAGAGGCAGTTGCGGCGCCAGGGGACATGTATATGGCATGGATTTTAGGAACCGGGAGATGGAAAAAGATGCTTGGTCGGTCCTCCTACTTCAAATTTGGGGCACTGCGCGTGTAATCATGGCCGGACTTTTAGCCGACGGACATTTGGCCGACGGACATTTGGCCGAAACACAAGTGGCTGTCACAAAACAGTCCGGCCACGAGATAGATAGATTTGATAGATACATAGATTAGATAGATCAATAGATGCAATATATATTTGATAGATACGATAGATAGTTAGATAGATTTGATAGATAAATAGATAGATTTGATAGATATATAATTTCCCAGACAGAGAATTACAAGACGTGCGGTCTGGTACCCATGGTAAGGTTCCCAGAGGCAGTTGCGGCACCAGGGGACGTATATATGGCATGGATTTTAGGAACCGGGAGATGGAAAAAGATGCTTGGTCGGTCCTCCTACTTCAAATTTGGGGCACTGCGCGTGCAATCTACTGTGCCACCAGATATGAGTGGTGTGTTAAGTAGTACTATTCTGATCAGTTTAATACCTGTTACTCCCCCTATCGGGGGTGGTGTATATGGCATGGATTTTAGGAACCGGGAGATGGAAAAGGATGCTTGGTCGGTCCTCTTACTTCAAATTTGGGGCACTGCGTGTGCAATCATAGCCGGAATTTTAGCCGACGGACATTTGTCCGACGGACATTTGTCCGACGGACATTTGTCCGACGGACATTTGGCCAAAACACAAGTGGCTGTCACAAAACAGTCCGGCCACGAGATAGATTTGATAGATAGATACATAGATTAGATAGATCAATAGATGCAATATACATTTGATAGATACGATAGATAGTTAGATAGATTTGATAGATAAATAGATAGATTTGATAGATAGATAGATAGATAATTTCCCAGACAGAGAATTACAAGACGTGTTGTCTGGGACCCATGGTAAGGTTACTTCCTTTTGCACAATCGAGTACAGGTTGGGGATTGCCTTTTGTGCAAAGAAATTTCGTCCGGGTACCTTCCACTGCGGTGTCCCCTATCAGGGGATGTGTATATGGCATGGATTTTAGGAACCGAGAGATGGAAAAAGATGCTTGGTCGGTCCTCCTACTTCAAATTTGGGGCACTGCGCGTGCAATCTAATGTGCCACCAGATAGGAGTGGTGTGTTAAGTAGTACTATTCCTATCAGTTTAATCCTGTTAAGTGTCTTTTTTTGGTTTTGTTTTTGAAGCCACAGTGCAGCACCAGAGGCCAGAAAAATTTGGCATGTACACATGTCTGAAAAATTAGGTGTTGTTGCAGCCGCTGCCATAGCAGCGGCCAGAAAAATTGATGTTTGTTTCCCAGGCAGAAAGTGCCCTAAAACATTGCGGCTTGAACCCTAGTTGGTGGCGGATAAGTCACGCAAGTCATCCGGCATTTGAAGATAAAATACAGCAGCGTGTGGACCATTTTTAGCCCAAGGCAGCTCATCTCATCAGTCAAAAAAGTTTTTTAAAAAAAAAATTATTTACACTACTGTTACACCAGATATGAGTGGTGGCACTGGGCAAGTGGGCCGGGCACACACGTTGGCAGGCAGGCAGGCAACTGCAATTAGAATTACACTAGCAGACTGATGTTTCACAGTCAAAAAAGTTTTTTTTTTTTAAATAATTTACACTACTGTTACACCAGATATGAGTGGTGGCACTGGGCAAGTGGGCCTGGCACACACGCTAGCAGGCAACTCTAATTAGATTACACTAGCAGACTGATGTTTCACAGTCAAAAAAGTTTTTTTTTTAATTATTTACACTACTGTTACACCAGATATGAGTGGTGGCACTGGGCAAGTGGGCCGGGCACACACGTTGGCAGGCAGGCAACTGCAATTAGATTACACTAACAGACTGATGTTTCACAGTCAAAAAAAGTTTTTTTTTAAATTATTTACACTACTGTTACACCAGATATGAGTGGTGGCACTGGGCAAGTGAGCCTGGCACACACGCTGGCAGGCAGGCAACTGCAATTAGATAACACTAACAGACTGATGTTTCACAGTCAAAAAAGTTTTTTTTTTTAAATTATTTACACTACTGTTACACCAGATATGAGTGGTGGCACCGGGCAAGTGAGCCTGGCACACACGCTGGCAGGCAGGCAACTGCAATTAGATTACACTAGCAGACTGATGTTTCACAGTCGAAAAAGTTTTTTTTTTTAAATTATTTACACTACTGTTACACCAGATATGAGTGGTGGCACTGGGCAAGTGGGCACAGTATACGCTGCGAGCCTGACACACACACTGGCAGGCAGGCAACTGCAATTAGATTACACAGGGAAAAAAAAAAAGCAGCCCTAAAAAGGGCTTTTTGGGGTGCTGTCCTTACAGCAGAGATCAGATGAGTCCTTCAGGACTGTAGTGGACACTGAATACACTAGCCTAGCTATCAATTTACCTATTAAATCAGCAGCAGCTACACTGTCCCTCCTCTCACTAAGAAAGCAGCTTCCAAATGAATCTAAAATGGCTGCTGTCCAGGAGCTGGGAGGGTCTGGGAGGGAGTGTCTGCTGCTGATTGGCTGGAATGTGTCTGCAGACTGTGAGATACAGGGTCAAAGTTTACTCAATGATGACGAATAGGGGGCGGATCGAACATCGCATATGTTCACCAGGAACTATTCGCCGGTGAACAATTCGCTACATTATAGTTATGAACCCCTAATCTGCTGCCCCTAACATCGCCGAACCCTACATCATATTTATTAACCCCTAATCTGCCGCCCCAATGTCGCCGCAACCTAACTACATTTATTAACCCCTAATCTGCCGCCCACAACGTCGCCACCACTATAATAAGGTTATTAACCTCTAAACCTAAGTCTAAACCTAACCCTAACCCCCCCTAACTTAAATATAATTACAATAAATCTAAATAAAATTACTACAATTACCTAAATACCGTATTGTGCCGCATATAGGCCGCACCTCATTATAGGCCTTTAGAGCTTAAAAGGCATAAAAACAGAGAAAAATTTAAATGTCAGGACTTAGTGCAAAGCAGTCCATAGTCCATTAGCACAAAGCCGTTAAGAAGTGACCCAGCTACCATGCTCAGGAGTATGGCACAGATACAGCTCTCTATTACCTCAGACCAGATAAACAGTGGTACCTTGCCTTGATAGTTAATAGCTTCACACCACTCGCCTTGGTTGAAAAAGTGTTCAGAGCAACATCCATCCATTTCCCAGATAGTAAGTCTCGGTGTCTATACCGCTTCACTGCTGGTCTAACTTCCTACCCAACTCCGGCAGACTACAACACCCATAAGGCCACAGGGTGCACCGGAAATTCAGTTGTACTGCGCATCAAAGAATATTAACCGAAAGTACCCGATTATAGGCCGCACCGCAAATTTAAAGCTACAAATCAAGGGAAAAAAGTGCGGCCTATATGCGGAACAATACGGTAATACCTATTTAAAACTAAATACTTACCTATAAAATAAACCCTAAACTAGCTACAATATAACTAATAGTTACATTGTAGCTATCTTAGGGTTTATTTTTATTTTACAGGCAACTTTGTATTTATTTTAACTAGGTAGAATAGTTATTAAATAGTTATTAACTATTTAATAACTACCTAGTTATAATAAAGACAAATTTACCTGTAAAATAAAACCTAACCTAAGTTACACTAACACCTAACACTACACTATAATTAAATAAATTAACTAAATTAAATACAATTAATTACAATTAAATAAAATTATCTAAAGTACGAAAAAAAAGGTTATCCTTGAAGAAAACTTGCTTCCTTCTACTTTGACCCAACTTTGATGATTGTTTTTTCCAGCAGGACAATGCTCCATGCCACACAGCCAGGTCAATTAAGGTTATATTATCTAAACATTTTTTCAAATAAATGAACATCCTTTTTTCTGCAAGTGCTTATCAATAGCCAAGCTCCAACCACAATTTGCCTTATTTGAGAGAGCCACTCTGGGATTTAGTCTGCAGACAACAAGGCTAGTCAGTACTCACCGTCATAAAGTTAGTATAAAATGTTCTGTTTTTGATTTTTATATGATAAAGCAAATTAGGGACATATTTAGAGCAGAGTTAGCCTTGATACGTCAGCAGGGTGCATTCCTAGTCATGAGAATTAGAAAATCCTCAGTTTTCAGAGCTAAATTACATGAAAAGGTGGTAAAGTAAATGATGGAAATATATTGCAAATTTGTTTCATTATGCATAAGTAAACATTGTATATAAAAAATCTCAAGGTATTTACTGTCCCTTTAAGGCTACAGAGCAGTTCACATGGATTAAAGTAGCAGTGAGTCAAAGCAGTTCAAGATGTCTATACTGTATAATAATGAAATTATAATATATTATATTTAGTTTCAGAGGAGCTAAGAGTTTTTTAAGCAAGTGTCATAATTGAGGATTAATCGAAGCAGCTATTATTCTTTTTTAAATAAAATTATATAGGAATTGAACACAAGAACGCTATTTATTACTATAATTACCTTATTGCGTAAGCCATAAACTGAACGTCTTTCATCCAATAAGAATTTAGTGGCGTGCGCTGTGCCAGTTTTATGACTGGTTTTGTGATGGAATATCTCTTTAAGACTGAGCAACCATAAAATATAAACAATTATAGCTGTCAATAATTCCTTGGAAGCATTTGAGGAATTCCACCCCATATTGATGCCTAATGAGCAGAATACATCCAAATGCAGAGAATTAGAGTTTGTTATGCACTTTGATTAAATAATTTGTTCTTGTTTGGATTTCCAGAAATATTTAAAGAGATAGGAAACCCCAAATTTGTATTTCATGATTCAGACAGGGCATGTGATTTTAAATAATGTTCTAATTTACTTCTATTATCAATTTTTTTCATTCTCTTGGTAGCCTTTGTAGAAAAGCAGGGACATATGCTTAGGAGCCTGCCCATTTCTGGAGCACAATATGGCAGCAGTTTTGCAAGAATGTTATCCATGTGCAAGGGCAGTAGATGGCAGCACTATTTCCTGCTATGTAGGGGTCCAGGTGCCTACCTAGGTATCTCATCAACACAGAATATCATGGGAATTAAGAACATTTGAAAATAAAAGTAAATTGGAAACTATTTTTAAATGGAATGTTCTGTCTAAATCACAAAACAAAATTTGTGTGTTTCATATTTCTTGAAACCCCAGTATCAATCTGATTATGACAATTTATACTTGTAAATTTTACAATAATCTTTTCTCTAAACATAAAAGAATGTTGCGCTTACAATTCAACATAGATAAGCCACATATCACTCAAATAAAAACAAATACTTTGATACTAGCAGTAACTCTTATGGAAATTAAAATAAGTGCTTATTTGATGTGGCTCCTAAAATCAGTGCAAATCATATTCCTTTTTAGGAATTTTATACTTACAATTTAATTGGTTTAATTTTTTTACCTAAAAAAAAAAATCTGTAGTTATTTCACGAACAAAACCTACAAAACATCAACAACAAAAAAAGAAAATTACACAACAAAAATTTAAATTAAAACACTGCGTCAGGTTAGTGCTCAAGTGAAAAGTGTTTACTTTTAAAGTGAAAGTAAAGTTAGGTGGTCTGCTATACCCAGTTACATAGTTTAGTTAAAAATAATAGGAGTTTAATTCATCGTTTTTTGATCTAAATACCTTTTTCGCAGGAAATAAAGTGCAATTTTTCAAATTTTCAAATCAGCCTGTTTTTCTATAGCCATTTTACTTCCTGGTCACGTTTTTTTTCCCTTCCAATTGACTTTCTGGCCGATCGGCGGCCGTGAAGCTACGTCATCAGACAATCTAATCAATTGTGCATGCGGCAAAGCTATTGTACCTAGGATTATGTCGGAGGCTCGTTCCCGATTCGCGCATGCGCTTAGCTTTGTATCTGAAGACCGGGTGATGAGAAGAAAATCGCATGCGCATTGCAGTCACGATCGACTATTTGCGCATGCGCAATGCGTTCTGTGCTCGTGAACGCACATTTCTGCTACGTATAGAGCTGGTGGGACCGCTCTATACGTAAAGGCACCAAAAGATAGGAAGTAAAGGGTGGGCGGAGCAAGGATGGTCACGGTATAAAAAATATAAATAAAAAAATAAAGTCACATTAGTAATATAAAAAAAAAAAAACATAGCGATCTCAATATATTATTGTTATAGAATACATCTATGTGTTGCAGACCAGAAAAATTTACTTTCACTTTAACTGTTTTCACGCAAAAAAAAAGTTAGTGCCACTTCTAAACTGGCCCAATGTATTTTATCAAGTCATACAATATGTATAATTAAATAATAACTGGTATTTATTACAGACTTACACTTACTTACACTAACAAAACTATCCCAGAATGCTATATTGTTATACAAATGCTGCACAATCATTAAAAAAGTCTAAGATTAATTTCTTATTTTGCTATGATATAGTGAAATGGAAACATTTGAAATATTGCATAAAGTATTTCAATCAAAATCAGTGCTTAAGAGGTTAATAAAATATATACTTTTCATGCACGAGAATAGAAAACTTGAGTATATTTTTCATTATGAAAAATAGATAGGTACCTTTGGGGAGTAACCTTTTCCTTGAGGAGCATTTGCATAACTGGCCTCTAGCTCTAGTGTTATTGGTTCATATGGAAATTGCCTTGACAAAGAATCTTACACCTAGATTTAGAGTTTTGCGGCCAAAGGGGTGCGTTAGCTACGCGTGTTTTTTTTTCCCCCCACACGTTTTAAATAACACTGGTATTTAGAGTTCTCTGAAGGGCTGCGTTAGGCTCCAAAAGGGAGCGTAGAGCATAATTTACCGCCACTTCAACTCTAAATACCAGCGTTGCTTACGGTAGTGGCCAGCTTGAAAAACGTGCTCGTGCACGATTTCCCCATAGGAAACAATGGGGCAGTTTGAGCTGAAAAAAAACCTAACACCTGCAAAAAAGCAGCGTTCAGCTCCTAACGCAGATCAATTGTTTCCTATGGGGAAACACTCTCTAAGTCTGCACCTAACACCCTAACATGAACCTCGAGTCTAAACACCCCTAACCTTACACTTATTAAGCCCTAATCTGCCTCCCCCCCTGCATTATATTATAAACCCCTAATCTTCCGCTCTGGACACCGCCGCAACCTACGTTATCCCTATGAACCCCAAATCTGCTGCCCCTAACACCGCCGACCCCTATATTATATTTATTAACCCCTAATCTGCCCCCCCAACATCGACGACACCTAACTACACTTATTAACCCCTAATCTGCCGACGGGACCTCGCCGCTACTCTAATAAATTTATTAACCCCTAAAGCTAAGTCTAACCCTGACCCTAACACCCCCCTAAGTTAAATATAATTTAAATCTAACAAAATAAATGATTTCTTATTAAATAAATTAATCCTATTTAAAGCTAAATACTTACCTGTAAAATAAACCCTAATATAGCTACAATATAACGAATAATTACATTGTAGCTATTTTAGCATTTATATTTATTTTACAGGCAACTTTGTATTTATTTTAACTAGGTACAATAGCTATTAAATAGTTAATAACTATTTAATAGCTACCTAGTTAAAATAATTACAAAATTACCAGTAAAATAAATCCTAACCTAAGATACAATTAAACCTACCCCAATCAGCCAATCAGATTGAGCTTGCATTCTATTGGCTGTTCCGATCGGCTAATAGAATGCAAGCTCAATCTGATTGGCTGATTGGATCAGCCATTCCGATTGAACTTGAATCTGATTGGCTGATTCAATCAGGCAATCAGATTTTTCCTACCTTAATTCCGATTTACTGATAGAATCCTATCAGCCAATCGGAATTCGAGGGACACCATCTTGGATGACGTCATTTAAAGGAACCTTCATTCGGACTTAGGACGTCGTTAGAAGAGGATGGATCCGCGCCGGCTGGTTCAAGATGGACCCGCTCCAGTCCGAATGGAAGAAGATAGAAGATGCCGCCTGGATGAAGACTTTGGACCCTCTGGAGGACATCTTCTTGCCGGATAGGATGAAGACTTTGGACCCTCTTCTGGACGGATGGTGATACCCGGCTGGGTGAATACAAGGTAGGGAGATCTTCAGGGGCTTAGTGTTAGGTTTTTTATGGGGGGTTTGGGTGGGTTAGATTAGCGGTATGTGGATTGTGGGTTGTAATGTTGGGGGGTGTATTGTATGTTTTTTTTCAGGCAAAAGAGCTGATTTCTTTGGGGCATGCCCCGCAAAAGGCCCTTTTAAGGGCTGGTAAGGTAATAGAGCTGTTAACTTTTTATTTTAGAATAGGGTAAGGCATTTTTTTTATTTTGGTGGCTTTGTTATTTTTTTAGGGGGCTTAGAGTAGGTGTAATTAGTTTAAAATTCTTGTAATCTTTTTTTATTTTTTGTAACTTAGTGTTTGTTTGTTTTTTGTAATTTAGTTTAGTTGATTTAATTGTAGGTAATTGTAAGTAGTTTAGTTAATTAATTTATTGATAGTTTAGTGTTAGGTTTAATTGTAACTTAGGTTAGGATTTATTTTACTGGTAATTTTGTAATTATTTTAACTAGGTAGCTATTAAATAGTTATTAACTATTTAATAGCTATTGTACCTAGCTAAAATAAATACAAAGTTGCCTGTAAAATAAATATAAATGCTAAAATAGCTACAATGTAATTATTCGTTATATTGTAGCTATATTAGGGTTTATTTTACAGGTAAGTATTTAGCTTTAAATAGGATTAATTTATTTAATAAGAAATCATTTATTTTGTTAGATTTAAATTATATTTAACTTAGGGGGGTGTTAGGGTTAGGGTTAGACTTAGCTTTAGGGGTTAATACATTTATTATAGTAGCGGCGAGGTCCGGTCGGCAGATTAGGGGTTAATAAGTGTAGGTAAGGTAGCGGCAATGTTGGGGGGGCAGATTAGGGGTTAATAAATATTATGTAGGTGTCGGCGATGTTAGGGGCAGCAGATTAGGGATTCATAGGGATAATGTAGGTGGCGGCGGTGTGCAGTCGGCAGATTAGGGGTTAAAAAAAATTATTAGAGTGGCGGCGATGTGGGGGGACCTCGGTTTAGGGGTACCAGTGACGTGCGGTGAGGTCAGAGGGAAGTGAGGCCATGGCTATGATATGCCCGAGAAGAAGCCAACCAGACCTGTCCACTAACGTCACTCTGCAGTTCCATGAGTAGCGGTCTGGTTAATAATTATGGTAAGGGCCTTATGGGACATAAACCACCTTTAAATTGTAATATAAAAATCATTTAAAAAAAAAATTGCAATATACTTTATTTATTTTTTAGAACAGAAAGAGACCATGGTACTACGGGTTAATAAAAAATGGGACTTGATTTGGCCAATTTACACAATGATTGCCACAGGGGGAGCTCTATTGAAATTTCATCCTAAAGATATTTAGCTGCTAATCACATTTTAATCCTAAATTCCTAACAGTAAACTGCCAAAACATTCACAAGATGGCTGCTCATTCTGTAAAATTAATTTAGTAAGCAGAGAAGATTTCAGTAGCAATAGCAACATTGAATTTGCAAGCAAATAAAATAAATTTCACTTTAATTATTTATTTTCTTTGCTTGCAAATTCAATGTTGCTACTGAAATCTTCTCTGCTTACTAAATAAATTTTACAGAATGAGCAGCCATCTTGTGATTTTGTGCACAGTAAATATATTAAAGGCAGAGTAGTGGCCGCCCCCTCTGATGTTAAACTTTGTGTCTGACCCGGTCAGTGTTGTAACTTGCTATGATAGTATCTTCTCTGCTTACTAAATAAATTTTACAGAATGAGCAACCATCTTGTGATTTTGTGCACAGTAAATATATTAAAGGCAGAGTAGTGGCCGCCCCCTCTGATGTTAAACTTTAAGTGTCTGACAGTCAGACACTTAAAGTTTAACATCAGAGGGGGCGGCCACTACTCTGCCTTATTTAATATATTACTGTGCACTGCAGTGTGAACAAAATTACAAGATGCTGCTCATTCTCTAAAATAAATTTATTAAGCAGAGAAGATGATGTCAGAGTCGCATTGGCAGTCACTCACTCACACACAGACACTTAAAGTTTAACTTTAACATCAGAGCAGAGGGGGGCGGCCACTAATCGTCTCTGCCGACGCTGCCATATAATATTTACTGCTCACAAGCCTCACAATAAATCATCAGATCACACGATGGCATGGCTTGTCATTCTGATGACTTACTTGTGTGACTGTGTTCTGTGTTGGTGACTCGGCGATGGCTCCTCCTTACTTAGTCAGGGCAGGCAGGACCAGGGGGCAGCAGCTGCGATATGCGATTAGCTCAGGCAGGCTCCACTCGCTACTTGGCTCAGTGACGTGACAGTCAGTCCCAAACAGGCAGGAGTGAGTGGAACTGACTGTTGTTCTCGCGCCACCAGACTGCTCCTTCCTTGCGCATGCGCAGTAGACACAGGCATAGACAGTACAGCAGAGCCAGGGAGTCAAGACTGGTGTTGATTGGCTGAGACGGTCTCCCAGGGAACATACGAGGCCTCATTAGAGATGCCTCTTTAGCACTGTTTTCAGCCGCGCTGCTGCTGCAAATCACCACTGGGTGATGCTGCAGAGCAGCTAGTTATAAAAATACATGTAAAATATTGCGCAATAGAGAAAAACCAGAACCCAGTGAATCTCTATTGCGCCATATTATAGAGTTAGATATGTAAAAAAAATCAAAACATTTAACTTTTTTTTTTATTTAATAAAATTATATATTTTTTTTCATTTGCCCCAAATGGCAGGTGCGGCATCGCCTCACCTGCCTCCTATGAGTGCACGTCACTGAGGGGTACATAGGTTGTTTATGGGTGTTAGTGTACTTTAGAGCACAGTAGTTAAGAGCTTTATGAACCGGCGTTAGCCCAGAAAGCTCTTAACTACTGACTTTTTTTCTGCGGCTGGAGTTTTGTAGTTAGAGTTCTAATGCTCACTTCAGCCAAGACTCTAAATACCGGCGTTAGGAAGATCCCATTGAAAAGATAGGATACGCAATTGACGTAAGGGGATCTGCGGTATGGAAAAGTCGTGGCTGGAAAGTGAGCGTTAGACCCTTTCCTGACTGACTCTAAATTCCAGCGGGCGGCCAAAACCAGCGTTAGGAGCCCTTAACGCTGGTTTTGATGGCTAACGCAGAACTCTAAATCTAGGCGTTAGTATTTAGAGATTCAGGATTACATGATATAATTAATTTGAATCTTGCAAAGACAAAGGCCTCTTTGGTTTGTGTATGATTAGGTCTGTCAGCTATTACTTATTATTTTCCTAATTCACGACTGACAGAATAATAGTTCCTCTCAATTTTTTTTAAAAAATTGTAAAATTAAGCAATCTCTCCTGTCTACTTTCTCTCAGAGAGTATAGCCCTGACTCTGAATTCAATATCTGAAGCATCAACTTCAGTCACAAAAGGCTTAGAACGATTAGCACGTGCCAAAACAGATGCTGAAGAAATTATTCAAGTCCATGATAGCGTATGTTATCCAGGAAGATGGATCTGCCACGTTTTAGTCATATAATTTTTTTGTAAGAAGATATTTTAAGTTAGTTTCTTAGTGTGACGGGACCTGAGAGCTTGTACCCTAATGTAAGGTCCAGCAGTGCTGCACACCCTTCTCCAAGTGCTGCTAGATTCCTCCAGGGACCAGTGTCCCTGCTTTTGGTAGTGATACTTAGCTAGTAGCCCTATGTGCAGTGATGAAACTATGTAGTGAAAGAAGCTCTTTCCCTCCCATAGAAAAAAACACCTGACAAGGCTTAGTGCAGTAGAGAGTAACTCATAGCAATTAGCCCTGCTCCTTATTGTGTCCAGTAAATTTAATGGTGAAGCCCCTGTCTTCTAGAGTGCTCACAAGGTAGCATAGCCAGGATAGGTAGGGGTATTGAGTGTACTATAAAACACATCCAGGGGACTAGAGAAATGCCCTGAAAATTGTGCTTTTGTGAGGGGATGGGAAACAGAGATTAATAGGGCAGAAAAAATAAAATAGAGGGACTTGTGGCTTGGAACCATTTTTTAACCTCTGAGTAGCAGGGCTGTAGAAGAAGCAACAAGCTTTGTATCATCTCCATATCTTAGGAAAAGATATGGAAAAAAAAAGAGGGAACTTTTTTACCCATTTTAGACCTCAACAAGTTTTAGTGCCTCAACAAGTTTCTCAGGGTACCGTCCTTCAAAATGGAAACCATTCATTCCATTCTTCTTTTGGTCCAAGAGGGTCAGTTCATGATGACCATAGACCTGAAGGACGCATATCTTCATGTTCCCATCCACAGGGATCATTATTATTATTATTATTATTATCATTTATTTGTATAGCGCCACCAAATTCCGTAGCGCTGGGTACAATGATAGGGGTATACAATGACAAAGATTTGTGATACAATACAAAACATAACAAGACTAAACAAATCTAGCCCAGGAGGAAAAGGGCCCTGCTCCGGGGAGCTCACAGTCAATAGGTTTAGGGTGCAGAGACATAAGGTTGGGGTAGCTTGTTACATCGGTTGTATTTGCAGCAGTGAGTCAGGCAGTTCATGTACACGTATCATCACAAATTCCTTAGATTCGCCTTTCTCGACAAACACTTTCAGTTTGTGGCTCTTCCGTTTGGCCTTGCCACAGCTCCCAGAATTTTCTCATAGGTTCTGGGGGCTCTCTTGGCAGTGATCAGATCTGAATAATAATATGTCCAATGATAACGTATTGTGTTCACTAGCCACCCTCTTTCCTCTTATAAAACACTCCCCAGCTTCTCCTTAAATCCTCAGCTGCAGTTCATCCAGAAAAATGCTGCTTGTCTTGCAGCTTCTGCACACATCCAATTCACCACCAATGAAAAGCGCAATTACTGTAGAAATAAAGAGAGCCGCAAATAGTGTAATATAGTTTGTTACACCAATTTATTTGAACTAATTTCAGGCACTCACACAGGTTAAAAGAACAAAATGCGAGAAATGCGTTGAGGCGGTGTACCCTGAGCCTGTGTGTTACAGACCTCTGGAAACTATCAGCTGTTGTCGGATGGTGATGTCACATGGCGACTGGGAACATTGATCGAGTGTTTTCCTGAGGATTCTGACAATTACTCAAGGACTCTGTATAAAGGAACCTTTATGAGCATTTTGTTCTTTTAACCTGTGTGAGTACCTGCAATTTGTTCAAATAAATTGGTGTAACAAACAATATTACACTATTTGGGGCTCTCTTTATTTCTACAGTAATTGTGCTTTCCATTGGTGGTGAATTGAAACTCTCATACAGAGATCTTGTCTTTTCTATGTTCCCACGGTTAGAAAGTGAATCGAGAAAAGAGTTCCCTTGTTCCAGCTACAAGGGTGGATTTCTTAGGGACCATAATAGATTTCCTATCTATGAAAATGTTTCTGACGGAGGTCAGAAAATCCAAAATTCTCTCCTCTTGCCTCTTTCTTCAGTCTACTGTTCGGCCATCAGTGGCTCAGTGTATGGAGGTAATTGGTCTGATGGTCACTTCTATGGACATCATTCCCTTTGCTCAATTCCATTTGAGAGCTCTGCAATTATGCATACTCAAACAATAGAACGGAGACCATTCGGATCTGTCTCAGAGGATAGATCTAGACCAGTCGACAACAGACTCTCTCCCGTGGTGGCTTTCTCAGGACCATCTGTCTCAGGGCACATGCTTCCGGAGACCTTCCTTGGTGATTGTGACCACAGACACCAGCCTGCTAAGGAGCAGTCTGGGACTTGTTAAAGGTGCAGGGACTATGGACTTGGGAGGAGTCTGCTCTCCCCATAAACATCTTGGAGTTGAGAGCAATTTACAATCCTCTGATGGCTTGGCCTCAATTGTCTTTAGCCCGGTTTATCAGGTTTCAGCCGGACAACATCACCTCAGTGGCTTACATCAACCACCAGGGAGGAACTCTGAGTTCCTTAGCCATGAAGGAGGTGGTACGGTTTATTCAGTGGGTGGAAGCTCACAATTGTTGTCTATCTGCCATCCACATTCCTGGAGTGGACAACTGGGAAGCGGATTTCCTGAGCAGACAGACATTTCATCCTGGGGAGTGGGCTCTCCATCTGGAAATGTTCTCCAGGTTAACCCTCAAATGGGGGGTGCCGGAGTTGGATCTGATGGCATCTCGGCAGAACACCAAGCTTCCAAGGTACGGTTCAAGGTCAAGAGATCCTCAGGCCGCTGATAGATGCTCTGGTGGTTCCTTGGGAATTCAGTCTAGCATACCTGTTTTCCTCCTTCCACAAGTTATTGCTCATATCAAACAAGAGAGAGCATTGGTAATGCTAATAGCTCCTGCATGGCCCCGCGGGATCTAGTATGCAGACCTAGTGAAGATGTCATATCAGCCCCCTTGGAGGTTTCCTCTGAGGAAGGACCTTCTAACTCAAGGTCCATTCCTCCATCCAAATCTCATTTCTCTGAAGCTGACTGCTTGGAGATTGAATGCTTAGTTCTGTCTAAGCGTGGATTTTCTGAGTCGGTCATTGAGACCATGATCCAGGCTCGCAAGCCTGTTACTCGAAAAATATACCATAAGGTATGGTGTAAATACCTTTAGTGGTGTGAATCTAAGGGCTACTCTTGGAGTAGAGTCAGGATTCCTAGAATTTGTCTTTTCACCAGAAAGGTCTGGAGAAAGGGTTGTCAGTCAGTTCTCTGAAAGGTCAAATTTCTGCATTATTTATTTTGTTACACAAGCGTCTGGCGGATGTGTCAGATGTTCAATCTTTTTGTCAGGCCCTGGTCAGAATCAGGCCTGGGTTTAAACCTGTTGCTCCTCCTTGGAGCCTTAATCTTGTTCTTAACGTTTTGCAGCAGGCTCTATTTGAGCCAATGCATTCCATAGATATTAAGTTGCTATCTTGGAAGGTTTTGTTTATTATTGCTATCGCTTCTGCCTGGAGAGTTTTGGAACTCTCGCCTTAGCAGTGTGATTCGCATTACATTATCTTTCATGCGGATTAGGCGGTTCTTCATACTAAATTGGGGTTTCTTCCTAAAGCGGTTTCGGATAGAAATATTAATCAGGAAATTGTTGTTCCTTCGCTCTGTCCCAATCCTTCTTCTCATAAAGAACATCTGTTGCACAACTTGGATGTTGTGTGTGCTCTAAAATTCTACCTACAGGCGACCAAGGATTTTCGTCAATTCTTCTGTACTGTTTGTTTGTTTCTCAGTTAAGCGTAAGGGTCAGAAGGCTACTTCTACTTCTCTTTCCCTCTGGTTGAGAAGTATGATTAGTTTTGCTTAAGAGACTGCTGGACAGCAGCCTCCTAAAAGAATTACAGCTCATTCCACTAGGTCTGTCTCCTCTTCTTGGGCTTTCAAAAATTAAGCTTCTGTGGAACAGATTTGCAAGGCTGCAACTTGGTCCTCTCTGCCGACTTTTTCAAAAAATTTCCAAATTTGATACTTTTGCCTCAGGCTTCTTTTGGGAGAAAGGTTCTTCAATAGTGATGTCACAAACTCTTCACCGGAGAACAGTTCCCGGCGAACATAGCTTGTTTGCGTTCGCCCCTGCGGGCGAACATATGCGATGTTCGATCCGCCCCCTTTGTGTCATCATAGAGGAAACTTTGACCGTGTATGTCACAGCCTTGTGACACATTTGAGCAAATCAGCAGCAGACACTCCCTCACAGACCCTCACAGCTCCTTGGCAGCAGCCATTTTAGACTCATTACGATCTTGTTTTCTTAGTGAGAGGAGCTTTAGTGTTGCTGCTGCTGACATTATAGGAAAATAGATAGCTAGGCTAGTGTATTTAGTGTCCACTACAGTCCTGAAGGACTCATCTAATCTCTGCTGTAAGGACAGCACCCCAAAAGCCCTGTTTAGGGCTATAACTTCAGTCGTTTTTTTATTTGTAATTTTATTGGCATTTGCCTGGCTTTCAGCCTGTGTGTGAGGCTCACAGCATATACTGTGATTAGTGCCACCACTGATATCTGCTTAACATTAGTGTAAATTTAACCAACAAAACGTTTAAATCATTTTGCTAGTGTAATCTAATTTCATTTTCTATCAGGCCTGTGTGTTTCTGACTTACACAGCATACTGTGGTTAATTGCTGCCCTACCTAGCAGCCACCACTCATATCTGCTTAACATTATTTGAAATTTTAAAAAAAAACTTTTAAATCATTTTGCTAGTGTAATCTAATTTCATTTTCTATCAGGCCTGTGTGTTTCTGACTTACATAGCATACTGTGGTTAATTGCTGCCCTACCTAGCAGCCACAACTCATATCTGATTAACATTATTTTAAATAAAAAAAAAACGTTTAAATCATTTTGCTAGTGTAATCTAATTTCATTTTCTATCAGGCCTGTGTGTTTCTGGCTTACACAGCATACTATGGTTAATTGCTGTCCTAGCAGCAGCCAGCCACCACTCATATCTGCTTAACATTATTTTAAATTTAAAAAAAAAAAACTTTTAAATCATTTTGCTAGTGTAATCTAATTTCATTTTCTATCAGGCCTGTGTGTTTCTGACTTACACAGAATACTGTGGTTAATTGCTGTCCTACCTAGCAGCCACAACTCATATCTGCTTAACATTATTTTAAATTAAAAAAAAACGTTTAAATCATTTTGCTAGTGTAATCTAATTTCATTTTCTATCAGGCCTGTGTGTTTCTGGCTTACACAGCATACTGTGGTTAATTGCTGTCCTAGCAGCAGCCAGCCACCACTCATATCTGCTTAACATTATTTTAAATTTAAAAAAAAAACTTTTAAATCATTTTGCTAGTGTAATCTAATTTCATTTTCTATCAGGCCTGTGTGTTTCTGGCTTACACAGCATACTGTGGTTAATTGCTGCCCTAGCAGCCACGACTCATATCTGCTTAACATTATTTTAAATAAAAAAAAAACGTTAAATCATTTTGCTAGTGTAATCTAATTTCATTTTCTATCAGGCCTGTGTGTTTCTGGCTTACACAGCATACTGTGGTTAATTGCTGTCCTAGCAGCAGCCAGCCACCACTCATATCTGCTTAACATTATTTTAAATTTAAAAAAAAAACTTTTAAATCATTTTGCTAGTGTAAACTAATTTCATTTTCTATCAGGCCTGTGTGTTTCTGGCTTACACAGCATACTGTGGTTAATTGCTGTCCTAGCAGCAGCCAGCCACCACTCATATCTTTTTTAAAAAAACTTTTAAATCATTTTGCTAGTGTAATCTAATTTTATTTTCCATCAGGCCTGTGTGTTTCTGGCCCACATCATATAGTGTGATTAATAGATCTTTTTTCCACCACTTATATCTGGTGTAACATTAGTGTACATTTTTAAAAAAAATTTTTTTACATCAGTCTGCTATTGTTATATAATTTTAGTTGCCAGGCCAGCCTGGCTGCCATTAGTGCCAGCCTGTGTGTCAGGCTGCCAGCATATACTGTGCCTACTTCCATCCTCAGTGCCAGTCCACCACTCCTATCTGGTGTAACATTAGTTTAAATTTTGTAAAAAAACTTTTACATCAGTCTTCTAGTGTTATTTAATTTTATTTTACAGGCCAGCCTGCTACTAGTGCCAGCCTGTGTGTCAGGCTGCCAGCACATACTGTGCCTAGTTCTATCCTGAGTGCCATCACTCCTATCTGTTGTAACATTAGTGTAACTTTTTTAAAAACAAACTGTTACATCAGTCTGCTATTGTTATTTAATTGCAGTTGCCTGTCTGCCAGTGTGTGTGCCAGGCCCACTTTCCAACTAGTGCCACGAATCATATTTGTTATAACAGTAGTGTAAATATTTAAAATAAAAACTTTTTTGACTGTGAATCATCAGCCTGCTAGTGCCATTGAATTGTAGTTTCCTGCCTGCCAGTGTGTGTGCCAGGCCCACTTGCCAACTAGCGCCACCAATCATATTTGTTATAACAGTAGTGTAAATATTTTAAAAAAATATTTTTTGACTGTGAAAGATCAGTCTGCTAGTGTAATCTAATTGCAGTTGCCTGCCTGCCAGTGTGTGTGCCAGACCCACTTGCTGCCAACTATTGCCACCAATCATATTTGTTATAACAGTATTGTAAATATTTAAAATCAAAACTTTTTTGACTGTGAATCATCAGTCTGCTAGTGCCATTGAATTGCAGTTTCCTGCCTGCCAGCGTGTGTGCCAGGCCCACTAGCCAACTAGTGCCACCAATCATATTTGTTGTAACAGTATTGAAAATATTTTAAATCAAAACTTTTTGACAGTGAATCATCAGTCTGCTACTAGTGCCATTGAATTGCAGTTGCCTGCCAGCCAGTGTGTGTGCCAGGCCCACTTGCCAACAAGTTACACCAATCATATTTGTTCTAACAGTATTGTAAATGTTTAAAATAAAAAAATCTTAGACTGTGAATCATCAGTCTGCTAGTGCAATTGAATTGCAGTTTCCTGCCTGCCAACGTGTGTGCCAGGCCCACTAGCCAACTAGTGCCACCAATCATATTTGTTGTAACAGTACTGAAAATATTTTAAATCAAAACTTTTTTGACTGTGAATCATCAGTCTGCTAGTGCCATTGAATTGCAGTTCCCTGCCTGCCAGCGTGTGTGCCAGGCCCACTTGCCAACTAGTTACACCAATCATATTTGTTCTAACAGTATTGTAAATATTTAAACTAAAAAATTCTTAGACTGTGAATCATATGTCTGCTAGTGCAATTGAATTGCAGTTTCCTGCCTGCCAGCGTGTGTGCCAGGTCTACTAGCCAACTAGTGCCACCAATCATATTTGTTGTAACAGTATTGAAAATATTTTAAATCAAAACTTTTTTGACTGTGAATCGTCAGTCTGCTAGTGCCATTGAATTGCAGTTGCCTGCCTGCCAGCGTGTGTGCCAGGCCCACTTGCCAACTAGTTACACCAATCATATTTGTTCTAACAGTATTGTAAATATTTAAAATAAAAAATTCTTAGACTGTGAATCATCTGTCTGCTAGTGCAATTGAATGGCAGTTTCCTGCCTGCCAGCGTGTGTGCCAGGCCCACTTTCCAACTAGTTACACCAATCATATTTGTTCTAACAGTATTGTAAATATTTAAACTAAAAAATTCTTAGACTGTGAATCATCAGTCTGCTAGTGCCATTGAATTGCAGTTTCCTGCCTGCCAGCGTGTGTGCCAGGCCCACTTGCCAACTAGTGCCACCAATCATATTTGTTGTAACAGTATTGAAAATATTTTAAATCAAAACTTTTTTGACTGTGAATCATCAGTCTGCTAGTGCCATTGAATTGCAGTTGCCTGCCTGCCAGCGTGTGTGCCAGGCCCACTTTCCAACTAGTTACACCAATCATATTTGTTCTAACAGTATTGTAAATATTTAAAATAAAAAATTCTTAGACTGTGAATCATCAGTCTGCTAGTGCAATTGAATTGCAGTTTCCTGCCTACCAGCGTGTGTGCCAGGCCCACTAGCCAACTAGTGCCACCAATCATATTTGTTGTAACAGTACTGAAAATATTTTAAATCAAAACTTTTTTGACTGTGAATCATCAGTCTGCTAGTGCCATTGAATTGCAGTTGCCTGCCTGCCAGTGTGTGTGCCAGGCCCACTTGCCAACTAGTTACACCAATCATATTTGTTCTAACAGTATTGTAAATTTTTAAAATAAAAAATTTCTTGACTGTGAAACATCAGTCATCTAGTGTAATCTAATTGCAGTTGCCTTCCTCCCAGCATGTGTGCCAGGCCCACTTGCCAAGCCAACTAGTGCCACCAATCATATTTGTTCTAACAGTATTGTCAATTTTTTTTTAAAAAAAATTTTGGACTGTGAAGCATCACTCAGCTAGTGTAATCTAATTGCAGTTACCTTCCTTCCAGCGTGTGTGCCAGCCAGGCCCACTTGCCAACTAGTTCAACCAATCATATTTGTTGTCACAGTACTTTTAATATTTAAAAAATAAACATTTTTGACTTTGAAACATCAGTCTTTATTTTGTTGTCAGGCTCACAGCGTATACTGTGCCCACTTGCCCAGTGCCACCACTCATAATTTGTTTAATAGTATTGTAAGTGTACATTTAAAAAAAAATGACAGGCAGAGGCAGGCCACCCCGCAGGTGCCGTCATGGTCGTGGTGCTGTGATTCCTTTAGACCCTACAAATATGCACATTGTTCAGACGCCAGGTGCCAGGGGGGACGCGAAAAGTTCTGAGGAGGACCTAGTTGAATGGCTAACACAGAGGACACCCAATCTACTACAGCTTCCGCTCTTAGTCCTCCTAACCTTGACGCACCATCCACATCCAGCTGTGCTTTGGGCACCTCTCAAGTGACCAGTGCCACTCACCCGCCTGTCGCCACCACCAACACTAGCACCACAGCCGCTTCACTTGATCTGTCAGAGGAGTTATTGACACATCAGTTGGAAGAAATGAGTGATGCGCAACCATCATTGACAGAGGATATAGATAACAGTGATATGTCTCAGTCAGGCAGCATTACAGACATGGAGGTACGGGGTGATGATGATGATGATGTTGTACCCGCTGCTGCTTCCTTTCTTGATGTGTCAGATACAAGTGAAGCGGTTGATGATGATGTGTCGGTGGATGTCACGTGGGTGCCTGCTAGAAGAGAAGAAGAAGAGGGGGAAATTTCAGATGGGGAGACAGAGAGGAGGAGGAGGAGGAGATGAGTTGGAAGCAGGGGAAGGTCGTCTCAAGGAGCTAGTGGCACAGTCAGACAGCATGCATCGGCACCCAGGGTCAGCCAGACAGCACGCCGATACCAATCAACGCATGCTGTTGCCACCACCAGAATGCCGTCATTGCAGAGCTCAGCAGTGTGGCATTTTTTGTGTGTGTCTGCCTCTGACAACAGTGATGCCATTTGCAACCTGTGCCAAAAGAAACTGAGTCGTGGGAAGTCCAACACCCACCTAGGTACAACTGCTTTGCGAAGACACATGGTCTCACATCACAAACGCCGATGGGAAGAACACATGAGTAGAAGCAGCACACAAACTCAAAGCTGCCCTCCTCCTCCTGCTCCAGCATCTTCAGCCACGTCAACCACTGCTGTCCTCCTTGCCCCCTCTCAACCATCCTCCACTGAGTCTCTCTTACGTAGCAGTTCCTGGTCATCTGCCCACAGTCAGGTGTCTGTCAAGGACATGTTTGAGCGTAAGAAGCCAATTTCTCAAAGTCACCCCCTTGCCCGGCATCTGACAGCTGACTTGTATGAACTCTTAGCCCGCCAGCTTTTACCATACAAGCTGGTAGAGTCTGATGCTTTCAAAAAATTTGTATCTATTGGTACACCACAGTGGAAGGTACCTGGCCGAAATTTCTTTTCACAAAAGGCAATCCCAAACCTGTACTCTATTGTGCAAAAGGAAGTAATGGCAACTGGCACACAGCGTTGGGGCAAGGGTCCATATGACCACTGATAGCTGGTCTGCAAAGCATGGTCAGGGCAGGTATATCACCTACACTGCGCATTGGGTAAACCTGCTGACGTCTGACAGGCATGGAATGCGTGGCTCTGCAGAGGAGTTGGTGACACCACCACGACTTGCAGCCAGGCCTGCTGCTACCTCCTCTACTCCTCCTACTCCATCCTCTTCCATAACCTCTTCCTCGGCTGAGTCCTCTTCTGCTTCTGCGTCTTGCTCCACATCAACGGCACCCCCCCAGCTCCCCAGGTACTATTCAACATCCCGGATACGGCAGTGTCTCGCCGCCTTGGGGTTGACTTGCCTGAAAGCGGAGGGTCACACCGCACCAGCACTCCTGTCTGCCCTGAACGCACAGGTGGATCAGTGGCTGACTCCGCACCAACTGGAGATTGGCAAGGTTGTTTCTGACAATGGAAGTAATTTGGTGGCGGCATTGAAATTGGGCAAGTTGACACATGTGCCGTGCATGGCACATGTGTGTAATCTGATTGTACAACGCTTTGTGCATAAGTACCCAGGCTTACAGGACGTCCTGAAGCAGGCCAGGAAGGTGTGTGGCCATTTCAGGCGTTCCTACACGGCCATGGCGCACTTGTCCGATATCCAGCGTCGAAACAACCTGCCAGTGAGGCGCTTGATTTGCGACAGCCCGACACGGTGGAATTCAACACTCCTAATGTTCGACCGCCTGCTCCAACAAGAAAAAGCTGTTAATAAGTATTTGTATGACCGGGGTGCTAGGACAGCCTCTGGGGAGCTGGGGATTTTTTTGCCAAATTACTGGACGCTCATGCGCAATGCCTGTAGGCTCATGCATCCTTTTGAGGAGGTGACAAACCTTGTCAGTCGCACCAAAGGCACCATCAGCGACATCATACCATTTGTTTTCTTCCTGGAGCGTGCCCTTCGAAGAGTGCTGGATCAGGCTGTAGATGAGCGTGAAGAGGAAGAGGAAGAGTTGTGGTGTCCATCACCACCAGAAACAGCCTTATCAGCATTGCTTGCTGGACCTGCGGCAACGCAGGAAGAGGATTGTGAGGAAGAGGAGTCAGAGGAGGAATGTGGCTTTGAGGAGGAGGAGGAGGAAGACCAAGAACAACAGGCATCCCAGGGTGCTCGTTGTTGTCACCTCTCTGGTACCCGTGGTGTTGTACGTGGCTGGGGGGAAGAAGATACCCTCAGTGACATCAGTGAGGACGAGGAACGGGACATTATTAGCTCGGCATCCAACCTTGTGAAATGGGGTCTTTCATGCTGTTGTGCCTGTTGAGGGACCCTCGTATAAAAAAGCTGAAGGAGAACGACCTGTACTGGGTGTCCACGCTACTAGACCCCGGGTATAAGCATAAATTGCCAGAAATGTTACCAAATTCCCGCAAGTCAGAAAGGATGGAGCATTTCAAAAATAAATTAAAAACTATGCTTTACACAGCGTATAAGGGTGATGTCACAGCACAACGGGAATCTAACAGGGGAACAGATGAAAGTAATCCTCCTCCCACGACCACGGTAGCAAGGACAGGATGCATTCCTGATGTGTTGTTGATGGAGGACATGCGGACCTTTTTAACTCCTATGCATCGCCAGAGCCTTTTGGGATCCAGCCTCAGAGAAAGACTCAACCGACAGGTAGCAGACTACCTAGCATTAACTGCGGATCTTGACACTATGAGGACCGATGGACCCCTTGACTACTGGGTGTGCAGGCTTGACCTGTGGCCTGAGCTATCCCAATTTGCAATTGAACTTCAAGTGTCCTGTCCAAAAGGACCTTCAGTGCAGCAGGAGGTTTTGTCACTGAGAAGAGAAGTCGCCTATGTCAAAAAAGTCTTGATTATCTCACCTTTATTAAAATGAATGAGGGATGGATCCCGAAGGGACTGACATTGGGCGATACATTTGAGTAAAAAAGGCCTGATGATGAGATGAGCTGCCTTGGGCTACAAATGGTACACACGCTGGCTTTTTTTTTCTTATAATGCAGGATGACTTGCGTGACTTATCCGCCAACAACTAGTGTTCAAGCCGCAAGGTTTTAGGGCACTTTCTAACTGTTTTACAAACAGTAATTTTTCTGGCCGCTGCTACACCGAATTTTTAAGGCATTTGTACATGCCTAATTTTTCTGGCCTCTGCTGCTGCACTGTGGCTACAAAACTCAAAGCAAAAAAAAAGGCACATAACAGTGATTAAACTGTTAAGAATAGTACTACTTAACACACCACTCATATCTGGTGGCACAGTACATTGCACGCGCAGTGCCCCAAATTTGAAGTAGGAGGACCGACCAAGCATCTTTTTCCATCTCTTGGTTCTGAAAAATTATCTCCGGGTTCCATCTATGCCATACCTGTACTCTATTGTGCAAAAGGATGGCATATGTGGTGTTTCCTGCTGTTGTTTCTGTTGAGGGTCCGGGACCCTCGTCTAAAAAGGCTGAAGGAGAACAAAGTGTACTGGTTGTCCAAGCATCTTTTTCCATCTCCCGGTTCCTAAAAATTATCTCCGGGTTTCTATAATGGATGCCATACCTGTACTCTATTGTGCAAAAGGATGGCATATGTGCTCTTTCCTGCTGTTGTTTCTGTTGAGGGTCCTGGACCCTCTTATAAAAAGGCTGAAGGAGAAGGAAGTGTACTGGGTGTGTCCAATCATTTTTTTTGTTCAATTTCCCGGTTCCTAAAAATTATCTCCGGGTTTCTAAAATCAATGCCGTACCTGTACTCTATTGTTCAAAAGGATGGCATATGTCCTCTTTCCTGCTGTTGTTTCTTTTGAGGGTCCTGGACCCTCTTATAAAAAGGCTGAAGGAGAACAACGTGTACTGGGTGTGTCCAAAATTTTTTTGTTCAATTTTCCGGTTCCTAAAAATTATCTCCGGGTTTCTAAAATCAATGCCATACCTGTACTCTATTGTTCAAAAGGATGGCATATGTGCTCTTTCCTGCTGTTGTTTCTGTTGAGTGTCCTGGACCCTCTTATAAAAAGGCTGAAGGAGAACGATGTGTACTGGGTGTGTCCAATCATTTTTTTTGCTCAATTTCCCGGTTCCTAAAAATTATCTCCGGGTTTCTAAAATCAATGCCGTACCTGTACTCTATTGTTCAAAAGGATGGCATATGTCCTCTTTCCTGCTGTTGTTTCTGTTGAGGGTCCTGGACCCTCTTATAAAAATGCTGAAGGAGAACGACGTGTACTGGGTGTCCAATCATTTTTTTTGTTCAATTTCCCGGTTCCTAAAAATTATCTCCTGGTTTCTAAAATCAATGCCGTACCTGTACTCTATTGTTCAAAAGGATGGCATATGTCCTCTTTCCTGCTGTTGTTTCTGTTGAGGGTCCTGGACCCTCTTATAAAAAGGCTGAAGGAGAACGACGTGTACTGGGTGTCCAATCATTTTTTTTTGTTCAATTTCCCGGTTCATAAAAATTATTTCCGGGTTCCTAAAATGGATGCCATACCTGTACTGGATTGTTCAAAAGGATGGCATATGTGGTGTTTCATGCTGTTGTTTCTGTTGAGGGTCCGGTACCCTCGTATTAAAAGGCTGAAGGAGAACGAAGTGTACTGGGTGTCCAATCATGTTTCTTTTTAAATTTCCCGGTTCCTAAAAATTATCTCCGGGTTCCTAAAATCGATGCCATACCTGTATATATATATATATATATTGTTCAAAAGGATGGCATAGGTGGTGTTTCCTGCTGTTGTTTCTGTTGAGGGTCTTGGACCCTTTTCTAAAAAGGCTGAAGGAGAACGAAGTGTACTGGTTGTCCAAGCATCTTTTTCCATCTCCCGGTTCATAAAAATTATTTCCGGGTTCCTAAAATGGATGCCATACCTGTACTGGATTGTTCAAAAGGATGGCATTTTCATGCTGTTGTTTCTGCTGAGGGTCTGGGACCCTCGTATAAAAAGGCTGAAGGAGAACGAAGTGTACTGGGTGTCCATTCATGTTTCTTTTTAAATTTCCCAGTTCCTAAAAATTATCTCCGGGTTCCTAAAATCGATGCCATACCTGTAGTCTATTGTTCAAAAGGATGGCATAGGTGGTGTTTCCTGCTGTTGTTTCTGTTGAGGGTTCTGGACCCTTGTCTAAAAAGGCTGAATGAGAACGAAGTGTACTGGTTGCCCAATCATCTTTTTCCATCTCCCGGTTCCTAAAAATTATTTCCGGGTTTCTAAAATGGATGCCATACCTGTTCTCTATTGCGCAAAAGGATGGCATATGTGCTCTTTCCTGCTGTTGTTTCTGTTGAGGGTCCTGGACCCTCTTATAAAAAGGCTGAGGGAGAACAAAGTGTACTGGGTGTCCAATCATTTTTTTTGTTCAATTTCCCGGTTCCTAAAAATTATCTCCGGGTTTCTAAAATCAATGCCATACCTGTACTCTATGTTCAAAAGGATGGCATATGTGCTCTTTCCTGCTGTTGTTTCTGTTGAGGGTCCTGGACCCTCTTATAAAAAGGCTGAAGGAGATGGAAGTGTACTGGGTGTGTCCAATCATTTTTTTTTTCAATTTCCCGGTTCCTAAAAATTATCTCCGGGTTCCTCAAATCAATGCCATACCTGTACTCTATTGTTCAAAAGGATGGCATATGTGGTGTTTCCTGCTGTTGTTTCTGATGAGGGTCCTGGACCCTCTTATAAAAAGGCTGAAGGAGAACGACGTGTACTGGGTGTGTCCAATCATTTTTTTTGTTCAATTTCCTGGTTCCTAAAAATTATCTCCGGGTTTCTAAAATCAATGCCATACCTGTACTCTATTGTTCAAAAGGATGGCATATGTGCTCTTTCCTGCTGTTGTTTCTGTTGAGTGTCCTGGACCCTCTTATAAAAAGGCTGAAGGAAAACGACGTGTACTGGGTGTCCAATCATTTTTTTTGTTCAATTTCCCGGTTCCAAAAAATGATCTCCTGGTTTCTAAAACCAATGCCGTACCTGTACTCTATTGTTCAAAAGGATGGCATATGTGCTCTTTCCTGCTGTTGTTTCTGTTGAGTGTCCTGGACCCTCTTATAAAAAGGCTGAAGGAGAACGACGTGTACTGGGTGTGCAATCATTTTTTTTGTTCAATTTCCCGGTTCCTAAAAATTATCTCCGGGTTCCTAAAATAGATGCCATACCTGTACTCTATTGTTCAAAAGGATGGCATAGGTGGTGTTTCCTGCTGTTGTTTCTGTTGAGGGTCCTGGAACCTTGTCTAAAAAGGCTGAAGCAGATTGAAGTGTACTGGTTGTCCAAGCATCTTTTTCCATCTCCCGGGTCATAAAAATTATTTCTGGGTACCTAAAATGGATGCCATACCTGTACTGGATTGTTCAAAAGGATGGCATATGTGGTGTTTCATGCTGTTGTTTCTGTTGTGGGTCTGGGACCCTCGTATAAAAAGGCTGAAGGAGAACGAAGTGTTTTGGGTGTCCAATCATGTTTCTTTTTAAATTTCCCGGTTCCTAAAAATTATCTACGGGTTCCTAAAATCGATGCCATACCTGTACTCTATTGTTCCAAAGGATGGCATAGGTGGTGTTTCCTGCTGTTGTGTCTGTGGAGGGTCCTGGACCCTCGTCTACAAAGGCAGAAGGAGAACGACCTGTACTGGGTGTCCAGGCACGTTTTTTGTTCAATATTCCCAGTTCCTCTAAATTATCTCAAATCAATGCCATACCTGTACTCTATTGTGCAAAAGGATGGCATATGTGGTGTTTCATGCTGTTGTTGCTGTTGAGGGTCGTGGGCCATCGTATAAAACGGCTGAAGGAGAATTACCTGTACTGCCTTGCCGCTCCTTTTAGGCAGGCCAGCTCTTTGCATACATGCCCACAGACTCTGTAACAGATGCCTCTTTTAGGGAGAGGTGCAGCAATAATGCAGGGTCAGAACCTCTGTCTGCAACTGGTATACTTGATTGTGCAAAAGGAAGTAACCTTACCATGGTTCCCTGACCGCACGTCTTGTTGTTATATTTTGGTGAGGGTAATCATGCAGGCCATATAGACCTCCCCCGATAGGGGAAGTAACAGGGATGAAAGTGCTAAGAATAGTACTACTTTACACAACCTAGTTAGCCATGGGTCCCAGTCCAAGACCGCATGTCTTGTTGTTTTATTTGGTTCGGCTAATCATGCAGTCCATATAGACCTCCCACCGTTAGGGGTTGTAACAGGTATTAAACTAATAAGAACAGTACTACCGAAATAAACCTACTTAACATGGTTCCAAGAGCGCAGGTTTTATTGTTGTACTTTGTTAGGCTAATCATGATGGCCATGTAGACCTCCCCCGAGAGGTGGGAGTAACAGGGATGAAAGTGCTAAGAATAGGACTACTTTACACAACCGAGTTAGCCATGGGTCCCAGTCCAAGACCGCATGTCTTGTTGTTTTATTTGGTGCGGCTAATCATGCAGTCCATATAGACCTCCCACCATTAGGGGTTGTAACAGGTATTAAACTAATAAGAACAGTACTACCGAAATAAACCTACTTAACATGGTTCCAAGAGCGCAGGTTTTATTGTTGTACTTTGTTAGGCTAATCATGATGGCCATGTAGACCTCCCCCGAGAGGTGGGAGTAACAGGGATGAAAGTGCTAAGAATAGTACTACTTTACACAACCGAGTTAGCCATGGGTCCCAGTCCAAGACCGCATGTCTTGTTGTTTTATTTGGTGCGGCTAATCATGCAGGCCATATAGACCTCCCACCATTAGGGGTTGTAACAGGTATTAAACTAATAAGAACAGTACTACCAAAATAAACCTACTTAACATGGTTTCAAGAGCCCAGGTTTCATTGTTGTACTTTGTTAGGCTAATCATGATGACCATGTAGACCTCCCCCGAGAGGTGGGAGTAACAGGGATGAAAGTGCTAAGAATAGTACTACTTTACACAACCGAGTTAGCCATGGGTCCCAGTCCAAGACCGCATGTCTTGTTGTTTTATTTGGTGCGGCTAATCATGCAGGCCATATAGACCTCCCACCATTAGGGGTTGTAACAGGTATTAAACTAATAAGAACAGTACTACCGAAATAAACCTACTTAACATGGTTTCAAGAGCCCAGGTTTCATTGTTGTACTTTGTTAGGCTAATCATGATGGCCATGTAGACCTCCCCCGAAAGGTAGCAGTAACAGGGATGAAAGTGCTAAGAATAGTACTACTTTACACAACCTAGTTAGCCATGGGTCCCAGTCCAAGACCGCATGTCTTGTTGTTTTATTTGGTCCGGCTAATCATGCAGGCCATATAGACCTCCCACCGTTAGGGGTTATAACAGGTATTAAACTAATAAGAACAGTACTACCGAAATAAACCTACTTAACATGGTTCCAAGAGCGCAGGTTTTATTGTTGTACTTTGTTAGGCTAATCATGATGGCCATGTAGACCTCCCCCGAGAGGTGGGAGTAACAGGGATGAAAGTGCTAAGAATAGTACTACTTTACACAACCTAGTTAGCCATGGGTCCGAGTCCAAGACCGCATGTCTTGTTGTTTTATTTGGTCCGGCTAATCATGCAGGCCATATAGACCTCCCACCATTAGGGGTTGTAACAGGTATTAAACTAATAAGAACAGTACTACTTAACACAACCTAGTAACCATGGGTCCCAGACCGCATGTCTTGTGGTTATATTTGGTCAGGGTAATCAGGCAGGCCGAATAGACCTCCCCCAATAGGGGGAGTTACAGGGATTAAAGTGCTAAGAATAGTACAACTTAACACAACCTAGTTAACATGGGTCCCAGACCGCATGTCTTGTTGTTATATTTTGTCAGGATAAGCAGGCAGGCCATATAGACCTCCCCCGATAGGGGGAGTAACAGGGATTAAAGTGCAAAGAATAGTACTACTAAACACAACCTAGTTACCATGGGTCCCAGACCGCATGTTTAATTATTATACTTTGTCAGGGTAATTATATATCTAACAAATCTATCTATTTATCTTCTATCGATTCTATCTAACTATCAATCTAATTATATCTATCTATCAAATCTATCTATCTCGTGTCCGGACTGTTTTGAGACAGCCACTTGTGTTTTTGACAAATTTGAAGTAGGAGGACAGACCAATCACAGGGATTGAACTGCTAAGAATAGTACTACTTAAGAAAACCTAGTTATACCAGTACCACCATGGGTCCCAGACCGCATGTTTGGTTGTTATACTTTGTCAGGGTAATCATGCAGGCCATATAGACCTCCTCCGATAGGGGGAGTTACAGAGATGAAAGTGCTAAGAATAGTACTACTTAACACAACCTAGTTACCATGGGTCCCAGACCGCATGTTTTGTTGTTATACTTTGTCAGGGTAATTATGCAGGCCATATAGACCTCCCCCGATAGGGGGAGTAACAGGGATGAAAGTTCTAAGAATAGTACTACTTAACACAACCTAGTTACCATGGGTCCCAAACCGCATGTCTTATTGTTATATTTTGGTAGGGTAATCATGCAGGCCATATAGACCTCCCCCGATAGGGGGAGTTACAAGGATGAAAGTTCTAAGAATAGTACTACTTAACACAACCTAGTTACCATGGGTCCCAAACCGCATGTTTTGTTGTTATACTTTGTCAGGGTAATCATGCAGGCCATATAGACCTCCCTTGATAGGGGGAGTAACAGGGATTAAAGTGAAAAGAATAGTACTACTTAACACAACCTAGTTACCATGGGTCCCAGACCGCATGTTTTGTTGTTATACTTTGTCAGGGTAATCATGCAGGCCATATAGACCTCCTCCGATAGGGGGAGTTACAGAGATGAAAGTGCTAAGAATAGTACTACTTAACACAACCTAGTTACCATGGGTCCCAGACCGCATGTTTTGTTGTTATACTTTGTCAGGGTAATTATGCAGGCCATATAGACCTCCCCGATAGGGGGAGTAACAGGGATTAAAGTGCTAAGAATAGTACTACTTAACACAACCTAGTTACCATGGGTGTCAGACCGCATGTCTTATTGTTATATTTTGGTAGGGTAATCATGCAGGCCATATAGACCTCCCCCGATAGGGGGAGTTACAGGGATGAAAGTGCTAAGAATAGTACTACTTAACACAACCTAGTTACCATGGGTCCCAGACCGCATGTTTTGTTGTTATACTTTGTCAGGGTAATCATGCAGGCCATATAGACCTCCCACCATAGGGGGAGTTACAGGGATGAAAGTGCTAAGAATAGTACTACTTAACACAACCTACTTATCATGGGTCCCAGACCGCATGTTTTGTTGTTATACTTTGTCAGGGTAATCATGCAGGCCATATAGACCTCCCTTGATAGGGGGAGTAACAGGGATTAAAGTGCTAAGAATAGTACTAATATAAACACAACCTAGTTACCATGGGTCCCAAACCGCATGTTTTGTTGTTATACTTTGTCAGGGTAATCATGCAGGCCATATACACCTCCCCCGATAGGGGGAGTAAGAGGGATTAAACTGCTAAGAAAAGTACTACTTAACACTACCTAGTTACCATGGGTCCCAGACCGCGTGTCTTGTTGTTATACTTTGTCAGGGTAATCATGCAGGCCATATAGACCTCCCCCGATAGGGGGAGTAAGAGGGATTAAACTGCTAAGAAAAGTACTACTTAACACAACCTAGTTACCATGGGTCCCAGACCACGTGTCTTGTTGTTATACTTTGTCAGGGTAATCATGCAGGCCATATAGACCTCCCCCGATAGGGGGAGTAACAGGGATGAAAGTGCTAAGAATAGTACTACTTAACACAACCTAGTTGCCATGGGTCCCAGACCGCATGTTTTTTAGTTATACTTTGTCAGGGTAATCATGCAGGCCATATAGACCTCCCCCGATAGGGGGAGTAAGAGGGATTAAACTGCTAAGAAAAGTACTACTTAACACAACCTAGTTACCATGGGTTCCAGACCGTGTGTCTTGTTGTTATACTTTGTCAGGGTAATCATGCAGGACATATAGACCTCCCACGATAGGGGGAGTAACAGGGATTAAAGTGCTAACAATAGTACTACTTAACACAACCTAGTTACCATGGATCCTAGACCACATGTTTTATTATTATACTTTTTCAGGGTAATTATATATCTATCAAATCTATCTATTTATCTTATATCGATTCTATCTAACTATCAATATATGTATATCTAGCTATCTCATGTCCGGACTGTTTTGAGACAGCCACTTGTGTTTTTGACAAATTTGAAGTAGGAGGACAGACCAATTATCTTCTTCCATCTCCCTGTTCCAAAAATGCAGGCCATATAGACCACCCCCGATAGTTGGAGTAACAGGTAGTAGTAAACTGCTAAGAATAGTACTACTTAACACACCACGGGTCCCAGACCGCATGTCTTATTGTTATACTCTGTCAGGGAAATTATATATCTTTCAAATCTATCTATTTATCTATCAAATTTATTTAACTATCAATTGTATCTATCAAATGTATATTGCATCTATTAATCGATGTAATTTGTATCTATAAAATGTATATTGCATCTTTTGATCGATGTAATTCGTATCTATAAATGTATATTGCATCTTTTGATCGATAAAATTCATATCCATCAAATGGATATTGCATCTATTGATCTATGTAATTCGTATCTATCAAATGTATATTGCATCTATTGATCTATGTAATTTGTATCGATCATATGTATATTGCATCTATTGAGCTATGTAATCTATGTATCTATCTATCTATCAAATCTATCTATCTCGTGGTTGTGCAAATGGACTGTTTGCGGTTGTTTGCGGTGCGTTACACTTGGAGTTTGGTCTGTCACTGTGAAGCGGGCATAACCCTTACACTAAATGATTGATACGACATCATAACTGATGTTTTAAAGCACGTTATTGCAAACAATTTATTAATGTTAGGTGATTTAGGCCCTTTATGGGTTAAAAGCAGACTCTGCATCAACTATGTAATTTTCCATGGGAGTTTTGCCATGGATCCCCCTCCAGCATGCCACAGTCCAGGTGTTAGTACCCTTGAAACAACTTTTCCATCACTATTGTGGCCAGAAAGAGTCCTTGTGGGTTTTAAAGTTCGCCTGCCTATTCAAGTCAATGGCGGTTTGCGCGGTTCTCCGGTTCACGAACAGTAGCGGAAGTTCGAGTCTCCCGTTCGCGAACCAAAATTTTTAAGTTCGCGACATCACTATTCTTCAAGTGGTGCCCTCTGTTTAGGTCTGCCTGTCTTGTTCTCCCTCTATGTTCATTCTGTGTCCTCTAGCTTGGGTATTGGTTCCTACTAGTAATTGAATGACATTGTGGACTCTCCATATCCTAGAAAAGAAAACAAAATTTATGGTTACCTGATAAATTTCTTTCTTTCTGGATATGGAGAGTCCACGACACCACCCTTTATTAAGACAGTTATTTTTTTACTAAACTTTGGGCACCTCTACACCTTTGTATTATTCCTTTCCCATTTCCCTTCGGTCGAATGACTGGGGATTATGGGTAGGGGAGTGACAGCTAACAGCTTTGCTGTGGTGCTCTTTGCCTCCTCCTGCTGGCCAGGAGTGATATTCCCACTAGTAATTGAATGACATCGTAGACTCTCACTAAATTTATCAGGTAAGCATAAATTTTGTTTTCTGTAATTCACAAGCTGGGTTATTGTAAGGGCAAAGCAAAAGATTAGCAACTGTCCAGGCAGAGTGTAGGCCAGATATGGTGTTCACAATCTAGGCAGAATATAGAAGTGTCTAGACAAACTGAGATCAGTAGACTAGTTTCAAATTGACACAAATAATCAAATACAAATTTTTCCTTTGAGAGCTTGGAAGCAGGGTGCTTCACAGAGTACTGCTTGACCAGAAAATTAAAAAAAAAAAATCTCTTTGGTTGACTGCATTCTGGAAAGTTTCAAAGATTCATTGATATGTTGAAAACAGACAGGTCTTACACAGCTTTATTAAATTAAAGGGGTTATTAATGGATGCTACAATTTAAAGGGGTTATTAATGGATGCAATTGGGCTTTAGAGTGCATATAACAGCAATCTAGCACTTTTTCTTAATACACACTAATACAATTTTATTCTGAAAAAAATATTGGGAAAAGGAGTATTCCAGTAATTCCCTTTGAGAAAAATGGTGTGTGCGCATTATACTGAGTCAACGGAAAATAGGGCTGGTCTCCAAATTTTCCAGGGCTGCTTTTTATTCCCAGTCTGGCCTGGTAGAAAATATTTTAAATGAAGTCAAATGGGTTGATTTATTAAGCAGCGGATGCTGCTTCTACGCCCATCGTTTCAGGTCTGCCTTAAACAGAAGTTAAGAAGCAGCGGTCGTAAGACCGCTGCTCCTTAAATTCTCTGCCACCTTTTAGCGGTTGGACTGAAATTATTCCAATCCGATTGGGATGATTGAAACCCCCTACTAGTGGTCAATTGGCCACCAGTGAGCAGGTGGCAGCACTAGAAATGCTTGTGCCATGATAAATGCTGACAGCGTATGCTGTCGGCATTTAGCGATGTCGATCGGACATGATTTGCTATAGCAAATAATGTCCGCTCGGCGTTTATTAAATCTACCCCTAAGTAACGGTTTATAAGGTGGCATTAGAGCATCACCTTCTCTTCTGATAATAATTCTTCCTGTACTACTATACATACTACTGGCCTTACCTGCTGCAATGCTGCCTCATGAAACTTCAAAAGTTCTTAACTTTCAATTGCAAAATCCTAATCCCTTTTTTTTAACAGTCACTTAAGTTAGTTTGAGATAAAATCTTTATATACTAGAGGGGAGTTTTGTTGTTACTACCAGTAGTTAAAAGTAGAATTGTAATGCCATCTTTCTAAGTGTGTTTTAGAAAAACATTTGGAGAATGTAGAACCTTGACTTGGGGACTGTAGCTCCATTAGTGAAAGTGGCTTAAAGTTTGTATTATTAATAAGGTCCTGAGACTGCCTCTTTACTGGATATGATGTAGCTCTAGGAACTATCTATCAAATTACACTGTTAATGTTGTCATTCTTTACATACAAGTTCCTTTTTCTCCCTTGCACTATGAAATACCCCCATGTAAACATCCATTACATAAATAATATGCTCATTTTATGACAGTCACATTGTAATTAATTATGAAACATATTTTAGAGGTAATAAATCATCATCGCGTAAGTCTTCCAAACCAGATGTATGTAATGCAAGCCATTAGGCATTGTGTGCAGAAAGCAAATAACTGTTAATTATTAAAGGGACACAAAACCCAATTTTTTTTTTCTTTCATGATTCATACAATTTTAGTTGAAATTATTTTTATTATTGCAGAACATATAAAACTTACATCACATATTATTTGTTCAGGTAAGATCCCTTGCCCTTCCCACCTTTCAAAAAGAAATATTCAGTTTCTTGTCTAGTAGGCATGAGTTTATGTGATGTCAAAATTGTGGAAATAAGATTTTAGCGTAGCTTCAACCAGAATATTCTGTATGTCCATGCATCTGCATATATTATTATAACCTCTAAAAGCGAGAGGGGTGTACATCATCCAAGATGCAGAAAAGTCCTTGTATCAGTACAACAATTTTCCTCCCTCTATAGCTTTCTAATACATAAATGTGTAGATAATAACAATAAACATTAAACAATAAAACAAAACATAAACTTTAACTGTAACTTGTCTGTCTTAATCAATCTTCTTTCGGAGATCCAGGGAGGAAGCCCCCCCTCTTACCCTACAAGGGTTTCTCATAAACAGTCAGTGTCCTATGTCCCCTTGTAACTTTGAATTAATGTCTGTGTCTTGTAGTGTTTGTGTGTTCTAGTTCTTTAACAGTAATGTTTCAATATCCCTTCAGGATCCAGTAACTCCATATCTTTAGAAATTGGTCATGAGTTGCTTGTATAAAGGAGGCTGATTCGGACAACTTATATGTAGTTTTGATCTTCTCTATTATTTCTTCCCATGTGGGGGCCCCTATCTTCCAGTGTCTGGCCACACATATCCTAGTAGCTGTGCATAGTGTACGTATAAATGTGTTGATGGCTTTGTTAAAGGGTTTAACATGTTCGTTTAATAACGCTTGGGACATTGTTAAAGTTATACGTTCATCTAGGACATCACTTAGTAGTGCAGATAGCCTAGACCATATCCGTTGTATCTGGGGGCCTTCCCACCACATGTGTATGTAGGTCCCCGTCTCAATACATCCTCTGTAGCAATTTTTGTTGCCCTTCTGGTTATAGTGTGATGTAATTACTGGCGTGAGATACCATCTGAAGGTGGTCTTAATACAATTCTATTTAAAGTCTGCACTGATCAGACCCCTCCCTGCCGTATAGAAGATTTCTTCCCAATCCTCTTTTGATTGGATTTTATTTGTGTCTGATTCCCATTTTTCCATTAACGGTGTCTTAGAGATGTTTTTGGCCATTTGTATTGAGATGTATATGTGAGAAATAAGTTTTTTGTGTCTAGTACTTGAACTGGTGTATCGTTCTAGTGTGGTCAGATGTTGTCTGGGGTTGCGAGTTATAGTGCTTGATACGGCTGATGCCATCTGTAAGTATAAAAACCAATGTAGCTTTTCTGGTTGTAATTTGTCTTGTAGCTGTTGGAATGTTGCTAGTTTACCGTTATGTAAGAAGTCCGCAACTCTATAAAGTCCTTTGTTTTCCCATTTTCCTATCTGACTGTGAAAGTCCTGGTGCATAAGAGTCCTAATTGTTTTTTTTAGTGAGTCTGTAGGTAATACATTTAGAGAAGAAGACAGTGAATTCCATAGTGCCATCATCTCCCCTGTTAGTTTAGAAGCTTGCGATTTGTTAGAGATGTGTCCCGGTTTTTCCCAAAGAATATCATCTGAATGTTTGTAACCTGCCATCAATGTCTCCACTTTTACCCATCTAAGGTCGTTTGGTCTTTTACCTAGTAAAGTGGTATGTGCTAGTCTTGCCACCTGGTAGTAGTTTATGAGATTGGGAACTCCTACCCCTCCCAGTTGCCTGTGGTGAAGTAGTGTATGGGATGGGATTCTAGCTTTCTTACTGCCCCTTATAAAGTCAATCAAGTCCGTTTGGAGTCTATTAAGGTCTACTAAAGGGATTTTGATTGGTAGGGTCCTAAATAGGTATAGAAGTCTTGGGAGAGTGTTCATTTTAACAGTCGATAATCGACCATACCACGAGAAACCACAGGCTTTCCATGTTTTTATCTCCCGCCTGATTGTTTTGTATAGTGGAACATAATTCAATTTATATAGTTCTGTCATATCACTTGATAGTTTAATACCTAGGTACTTCAATGCCTCTTTTACCCATTTAAGTGCAAAGTTAGTGTCAATTAACTTTTTAGTGTGATTTGGAAGTGCGATAGGCAGCGCTTCACTCTTGTCTAAGTTGATTTTGTATCCTGAAATTTCTGAGTAGTCTTGGATAATTTGATATAAATGAGGGAGAGATGTTAACGGTCTGGTCAGGGTGAGGAGGACATCGTCAGCAAACAGAGATATTTTAAATTCTTCCCCCCCTATCTTGATGCCATGTACCTCTGGAGCCAAACGGATTGTCGCTGCCAACGGCTCTATACAGAGTGCAAACAGGAGTGGTGACAGCGGGCAGCCTTGTCTTGTCCCGTTCCGAATGTTAATACGTTTGGATTGGTAGCCTGCTGCTCTGATGTGTGCTGTGGGATGTGAATATAAGCTTCTAATAGCCTGCATAAATGGACCCCTGAATCCCAGTCGATCCAAAACCCCAAACATAAAGTCCCAATCTATCCTATCGAACGCCTTCTCCGCGTCCAAAGACAGGACCAGAGAAGGCGTCCGTGTTTTGTTCAGGTATTCCACCAGGGAGATCATATGTCTAGTATTGTCCGGGGCTTCCCTATCTAGAATGAATCCCACCTGATCTGGATGAACCAGGTCAGGTAGGTGTATCTTAAGTCGGTTTGCTAAGATTTTCGGGAATATTTTTATATCTTGGTTGATTAGTGATATGGGTCTATAATTTTGGCACAATTTCGGGTTTCTTCCCGGTTTGGGAATCACTACTATCTTAGCTTGAAGAATTTCGTCTGGGATTTCTTTGCCTTGTAATATGTCGTTGCAAAGTGTCACTATATGTGGGATTAATGTTGTTTTAAAAAGCTGGTAATACTCTCCTGGGAAGCCATCTGGGCCAGCTGCCTTCCCAGGTTTCAGTTCCCTGATAGCATTAAGTACCTCCCTGGTAGACACCTTCGCATTCAATTCATCCCTAACCTTGTCATCTATGGGTTTGAGTTTCGCATTATCTAAAAATTTGCCTGTCATTTGCTTAGTGTGATCAGTATGTGCCGTTTTTTCTCCGTCATATAATTGTGCGTAATATATCCGCTATTTCCTGAAGATTCGAGGTACATGTGCCATCCATTTTTAGAAGGTGTGGAATTGTAAAAGATTTAGTCTTTTCTCTAAGTCTATGCGCCAAGAATCTGTCAGGTTTATTAGAGTAGAGGAAGTATTGTGCTTTCAGCCTATGCGCTGCTCTAACCGCTGCTTTGTTCATAATGTTTGCTAATTCTGATCTTTTAGTCTGTAGTTCCTGAAAGACTTCTGTCGCTAAATTCTGTTGATGGAGTTTAGTGAGTGTGTCTATCTGGGACTGAAGCGAGTCAATTTGCTGTCTATTTGCTTTGGTAATGGCTGATTTCTCTTTAATGAGTAAACCCAGAATAAAGGGTTTGTGTGCTGTCCAGGTATTAATTGGGTTGGTAGTGGATCCTACATTTCATTTCCAATATTCAGATAGAGCTGAAGTTATGGAATCATGTACAGTTGGGTTTTGTAGTACATAAGGGTCATAGGTCCAGGAGCGAGCCGAGCTAACTTGGAATGTCTCTTTGATGTGTACATGGATTATGGAGTGGTCCGACCAAGCGCATGCGTGTATGGAAGAGGCTGTCAAGTCTGGGATCCATATCTGACTCAAATATACATAGTCTAATTTAGAATAGGTCTTGTGTGCATGAGAGTAGTAGGTGTAATCTGTGGTTTTACCGTATAAAGTGTCCCAGGAATCTATTAAGTTGTGTGATAAAAGGGTCTCCTTAATCTTTTTAACCAATGAGTTGTGTCTCATCTGCTTCTGGGTTAGTTTCAGTTTTTCTGTGCCCTGAAATGTATACATTGATATATTAAAATTACCCCCTAATATGATCCTGGCTTGTGACCATTGAGTCAATAAGTAAGCGATGTGGGAAAAGAAGGAGATTTGTGTCTCATTTGGGGCATATATATTGCATAAAATTATTTGTTTATCCCTTAGTCTTCCTCTCAGAATTAGGAACCTTCCCTCTGGGTCTACAATTGACTGTTCCATTACAAAACCCAAGGAGTGATGCAATAGAATGGACACCCCTCTTTTTTTTGTATCTGTGGTGGAGTGATAGTGTTGGGTATAGCTCCTTGACCAATACTTCGGTACTACTTCCTTAGTAAAGTGTGTTTCTTGTAAGTAAATAACATTTGCCCTTAACTTAGAGTATTGATTCAAAGCCATCCTGCGTTTCAGGTCTGTGTTAAGGCCCCGTACATTGTGCGAAATAAGTCTGATGTCACCCGTCATTACTTACATTACTGAAGTGAGGGCTTCCCCCCTCGGATCTGCCGCCTTTTTCATTACTTCGGACTGGAGACATTACACATAGGTGTTTCAATATCCGTCCTACCAGATGGGCAGGCTTAGTAGTATTAGAGAACAGGCATGAAAAATAAAAACAAATTTGTCAATAGACAAAAACCTTTTCAACATAACAAAAAAGAGAATACCCTCCCCCACCCTCCCCCCCTCACCTATAAACAACAAGTGAGTACTTTATGCCCCTACTGCTAGGTAGCTTATAACTAGCAAAGAATAATATTTTAAATTAACATATTAAACATTTTCAGTTATCTAGGTCTATTTGGCCATGTCTTTGAGCTATCAGTATTCAGTTACTTTCATCTGGACCATCAGTCTTGTGTTCTGTGTTTATACCTAGATAATCCCTTATCTTAGTCTCTAGTAGGTGAAGCTAAGAGTGACACCAATAGATATCAATGTATCTCCACCTTCCGGCTTATGAAAGCGGAGAGATATTAAAAAGTGGTATCCCACTTTATCTCCTTTATCAGTTACAAAACTTATACAACACCTCTTGTGATGAGCTGTATGTTGCTGTTCCTCATGTCTTGGCTTTTCTTTTTGACACTTTCATCCATTTTTGCCTCTGAGGCTGTCCTGCTTCCAAAGAGTGCTGCGGTGCCTCTGTCTCATTTGTTATCTGCGGTAATTCTGGCGCTTCTATTTGGATAATGTTGCAGATTGTTGGAATCTCTGTTGGGTCTTTTAGGCTTAGCGTTTTGCCTTTGTGTAGGATATGCAGATTGAAGGGGAATCCCCATCGGTACACTATTTGGTGTTTCCTCAGGAGTGTAGTGAGCGGTTTCAGTTGGCTTCTTCTCTGGAGAGTTTTGACACATAGGTCCTGAAAAAATTGAATTACTGTCCCCTGAAATTTAAATGTTGGGTTTTTCCTCGCAGCTGCGAGGATTGCTTCCTTTTCTGGGAATCTAAAGAACTTGATAATCACATCTCTTGGTGGTGCATCTTCTTTTGGTTTGGCCCTTAAAGCCCTGTGTGCTCTTTCCAATTGAAATTTTCCATCATCTACCTCTCCTGTGATTGCTTGAAAAAGTTGTTGTAGATAGATGGGTAATTCGTCTGCAGACACCACTTCTGGGATCCCTTTTAGCCGTAAATTGCACCGTCGGCTTCTATTTTCAAGATCTTCCAACTTGTCTTGGATGTCGTTCATTTCTCGTTGTTGTGTAGTTAGAGTGTGATTAAGGGTAGTTAAATCTTCTGTGGTGGTGCTTTCTGTTTCCTCTAACGCTGCCACTCTAGAGCCTAGTTCTGTGATGTCCTGCTTAATTTCTGTGAGACTATTGGTGACCATATTTTGAAAAGAATCAAATTTGTCCCATAGCTTATCAAAGTTCTTGTTGATGTCCTGTTTGGACACTAGCGTCTTTAGATCAGCTCTCGTGACTGGGGTAGTTTCATCTTCATTAATCTGAGAGTCTGTTTCCGATTCTACATCTTCCTCTATGATATTGCTGGCGTTTTCTGTCATTTTTTCTCCCCTTACTGGTTTAAAAAATAAGGCAGCTGCCGATGTTTTGGGCCCTTGCGAGGATTTATGTTGCTTCCTGGCCGACATATTTGAAGTCTTTTGTTGAGTGGCAAGTTATGACGTTTGCTATGTAGATTTTGAGGTATATGTTGGTTTGTGGGTTTTGCTTTTAAACCCGTGCGTGTTAAGGGGTGTGTATGTTGCATACAAGGATTTGGTGTACAAATATTGCCTTGCTGTAGCGATGCACTTAAGCTTCCAGACAGTAGCTTCTTTAATAATATATTCACTACCAGGTTTAATATAGCTCCTGGGTTCTCTGTTTACATGCACTCCTATAAATAATAGTTCAGTATCCCAATTAACATTCAAGCTAGAGATATCTTAGTAATGTGAATGGTAGAAGTAGAATCTGTTTTTCTTCTTTTATTTTTTATTTTTTTATTTTTTTTGTTTTATTTGTCTTCCCAATAAATCAGGCCTTTTGAACAGTGGTGTTGGAGATCAGTGTAATTTAGTTCTTTTATTTATATTGTATTTCCAGCAATGTGTCTCTCTCCCTGCCTTCCTTATTATGTGTCTTTGTAGTAGTGCAGTTTCATTTTCTCATAATATTTCTTATGCTGTCTTAATTTTTGCTAAGGGAGTCATATTATCTTAGTGTTTCATCAGTCTGTTGTTTGAATCAATTACAGATGAGATAGGAACAAGAGTCAACAGTACCGTTTTTTCCCCCTTTTTTAAAAAAAAGAAGGTATCTTGTTTTCTTATAAAGTGGGTCATCTACTATCAGTTACTTGAGATCTGCATTGTGTGCTGCACATTTATTATCATGCTTTGATACGGGACTCCACATTTATTTGTAGCATAGTATTATACACATCCCTGTTAGATTACTTTCCCTCTTGATGTTTCATTCACCTCTTAATATTTTTATATTCATGTAGTCGTGACCAGGGTGACCCGGTTTTGCTTACTTGTCTGTCGGATCATGTATCTGTGTCTGATGCATCTTATGCTTTAGTACCTCCTGTTGCTTAATCTGCTTGTCTGCCGGTGTCCCTACTGTGTCGGGAGTTGCGCCACGTGGCGAAGATGGCGGCTCACACCGCTCTGTTGCGATTAATTTTAGGTGCCGTACAGCTTGTGAGTGCCTGATTCACCCTCCAGCCTTCATTGTCCGTATTCACCTCTCCTTCACTGAGTGATTCCTATAGCAGGAAAGTTCAATTTGCCCTCTATAGTAGTTAGTTTGAGCAGTATGTAACGGAGCTCTGAGATTAAAGCTCCATCTTAGTGCGGCTCCAGGCTCCGCCCCCCTATTCATGCAATTTTAAAGGGACACTGAACCCAAATTTTTTCTTTCGTGATTCAGACAGAGCATGAAATTTTAAGCAACTTTCTAATTAACTCCTATTATCACATTTTCTTCATTCTCTTGGTATGTTTATTTGAAAAGCAAGAATGTAAGTTTAGATACCGGCCCATTTTTGGTGAACAACCTGGGTTGTCCTTGCTGATTGGACAGCACCGATAAACAAGTGCTATCCATGGTTCTGAACCAAAAATGTGCTGGCTCCTTAGCTTAGATGCATTCTTTTTCAAATAAAGATAGCAAAAGAACAAAGAAAAATTGATAATAGAAGTAAATTAGAAAGTAGCTTAAAATTGCATGCTCTATCTGAATCATGAAAGAAAAAAAATGTGGGTTCAGTTTCCCTTTAAGCAACTTTCTGATTTACTCCCATGATAAATTTTTCTTCGTTCTTTTGCAATCTTTATTTGAAAAAGCAGGAATGTACACTTAAGAGCCCATTTTTGGTTCAGCACCTGGGTAGTGCTTGCTGATTGGTGGCCAAATTTGGGTTTTGTGTCCCTTTAAGGAATTATTTATTACAAGTTATTATTATCTTAATATATTCTAAAGGAAAAAAGAAGAAAGTGTAACTTTTATACTACGGGGTTGAATTATCAAGCTCCGCTGCTCCATAACTTGTCCGCTGCCTCTGAGGCTGCGGTCTTCAATCCACCCGATCCTATACGATTGTGCAATGATAAATGACAACAGCGTATGCTGTTGGCTTTTATTAATGTGCGGCGGACATGATACGCTACATTGTATCATGTCCGTCCGCACTTTAGTAAATTGGCCCCAATATTTCTTTTTCAGCTCCTCCACACCAGGGTGTATTTCAGCTCCTCCATACCTGGAGCACCTAAATGTTTTTGTATGGAGGGTCAGTCACTGTTTGTGGGATTGACTGGGGTCACATTATGTAATACCCACGCTTATGCTGAATGTAAACACCTGAGTATTTTATAATCACCTGTATATACTAATTACATTTACAAAATTTGGTAAAAAAAATAAAATACATGATTAATTGCCTAATGAGAAAGGTGGAACTGCCTTTTCATTAACAAATGACTAATTACTGTTTTTTGTCATCTTAGCAATAATAAAGGCTCAGAAAGAGAAAACTTTTGTAGGGTTGGATATGCCACACAAGCGAGAGCTTGGAAGTTCCCAATGTAAATGAACATGTCTGTTATATGTACCTGTAGGATCTGGGTAACAAATGTATAAAAACAAAAACTCTTCTGACCAGCTTATTAATAAACAGACAATCTCTAAGTAAGACTGTATTGAGTATACTTTAGGAAATATTATATATTCAAAATAGGTTGTAATTTGTTTAGCCTAATATGGCTCAGTTGTTAATTTATAGGTAACTGTTTAAGTACCACACTTATTTAGTTTAGCTGACTTTCTTCACTAGTTCATTTTGCACTCCTACTGTTGTGCCTCAACCTCTTTAAGCAGTATTACTCTACTCTTATTTCTAGTCTTCCCTCGAACCCAAAATGTATGTTCAATTCCCTTGTCTGCCATCCCACCTCCTATTACCAATTCTATCTCAGCTCAAGATTTTACCAACCACTTCAAAAACAAATTAGACTAAAAAATGAATCGGTCACCACACTAGCAATCTCCACTCTCCCTTAATAATTCACATACATTGAAAACCTACATATCACCCAGCTAAGGTCCTTTGAGTTTAAAGTTTCTACCCTTATATCTTCCTCCCACCGTCCTACCTGTCCCCTCGATTCCATCCCCTCATAACTACTGACCTCACCTACTCTTACAGTGGTATATTTCCCTCATCCTTTAGACACACACTAGTCACACTTATCCTCAATAAACCTTTTGTCAATCAAGCCTCCCCTTCAACTGCTTTTTATATTTCCAGACTCCCATTGCGATAACTGCCCCAGGACTAAAAATCCCTAACCACTATTAAACCCTAAACTGGCCCCCTTCTGCAACAACCCTCCCACCAACTGAACCCACAACCAATATTACTGCCTAAAGAATTAGATCCTCCAACACAAACCCCAGTTATAATAATCTCTTAACTACCATTAACATTACCCTAACATACACCATTGTTATTAATCCTTTAACTGCCACAACCCCAATATTAGCTCCAAACCAACATTTCTCCAATGAAAAAAATGCCCCCCCCCCCCACTATGAACCCCATAACCACCATAACCCCCAATGACAAAATAACACCACAAAGCCTCTCATATACCCCCTTCACCAAGGGGCTCCCAATTACAAGGACCCCTCAACTAAGAACCTCCCACCATAAGGACCTCCACACCTAAAATGAACCCTACCCTAAAAACTCCCCATACCAAAAATCATTGTAATAATTTCTGTGTTCTCTCCGTTGGGGGAAACATTCTTAAACTACAGACTAGCATTGCCTGTTTAAGGTCTCTTGCCATATTATACCTCTTCTCTGGTATTAACTGATATAACAAAATCTAATGTCACTAAGAGAGAAAAATAAAAAAACCTGAGAATTTCTATCAAGTACGATTTATATCTGAAACAAAAAATACTTTTAAAACTGTAATATAAATAAAACATAATAATAAACAGCTCCATCTATAAATTAAACATGTTTTCTGTTTAATATTATCTGTTCATAGACTGTGCAATTTTATTTGATTTATTTGATTATAATTAACAAATAAAACTGTTCTTTCCAAAGCAACAACACAGTGCCGATTTAATAACTTAAATATTAAAGTAACAGATGTATAATGCCCTATCCCATGGGCCATAATAAGTGCTTACAGTGATTGATAACAGAAGGTTAAAGAAGCAAGCCCTTCTGAATGGGGTCTTTAATCTAGCGTCCCCATGGTTTCTTTATAATCTGGAGCATTTCCCTTTGTTTGAAAGCCTCTCTTATCAGCACTATATATATAGTATCCAGTGTTCTCCACAGAAAATTAGGCCAGCCAAGAGGCATCATGAAGTAGCTGGGTGGCATTAGGAAGTAGTCAGGTGGGGGCAGTGTAATATTTTCAAATATTATATCATTTTCTGATATCCAAAGCACAAATTAATTGCATAATTTAACATAAATGTATATATATATATATATATATATATATATACATACACACAGTATATATATATATATATATATATATATATACATCTATAGATAGATAGATGATAGATAGATAGATAGATAGATAGATAGATAGAGTTGTTTTAAGCTTGCACCATTTTTAACAAAATAACATCTGCAATTTTGTACAATACACTCTGGATAGTGTGCAATCTAAGAACCAGGTAAGTTAAATTAGAATGTCAAGATAACACTAAATAAAATTGGCAATGCCAGGAATACTAAAACCATTATAGCTAGAAGTCAAGACATGGATGGGAATAAATGTGTCTCCAATATAATAACACTACCATGCAACTATAAGGATCATGTAACAAAAGTGGGATATATTGCTTCAGTGGTGCAAAAGAATTTGCTTGTAAATCTTCAGTCATAAAACGCATTGCTTCAATTTATTTTTCCAAGCTCAGTTTCTGCATTATTCAACAGATGGTGCTGCGAGACCTGGTGCTCGGGGTATGTTGTTGTTGGATTATCCCATCTGTTATTACTACTTTATTCTTATTTTAGAAGAGATATGCCAAAATTAGTTATGGTCAAACATCAATCTACACGGTCATTTATCTCTCAGCATTTGCAAAGTAAATCCAGATGAGATGCTCACTCATATCTCTGTATACAATCAACACTTTTGCATCCTCTTTTTATTTTCCTCGTGTGTCATTTTCCCAGTACTTTTTTTTTGTTTGCATTATATACATCTTGTGTCAATCCAAAGTAAAACCCAACTAAGCTCAAAAGGTCACTGAGTTGTATAGTGGCTAAATCTTCCTATGAAATCCCCAATATTGGTGACATTTGGCCATGCTAGTTTCTTGTTTACTAAGTAGAATAAGTAAGTATTTAATCACATCATATTATGCTGTTTCTGTAAGTTTCTGTAGGTTAACAAGGTTGTTTTTCTAATCAAAAGTATACGGAACAAAAGGGGAACTCTTTTACAAAAGGATAAATGGCATATCGTGTCTAAAAGGATTAAATAATACATAAAGCATAAAACAACATATGTACTCATAAATACATTCACATAAAAATCCCTAAAGGAACCTTAGGTCAAATAAAAATAGTAAAGTATTGTGCCGGCACTATAGAGTCCAGTTCAGAATATTAATAAACCAAAGCAAAGTTCATTGAAGATGAGGGATCAGGTCCTAAAAATCCACCACAGATGTTTAAGATTCAATGGAAGTTAGATGCAAGACATCCTTTCTATCAATTAGATACCTATGGGACAAAAAGCAGCAAAAAAGAAAAATAGTGCAAACCTGCAAAATAAATAACAACAAACTGAGGGTAAAATACTCACCAGATGATCCAAACAGCCTACGTGTTTCGACCTATAATGGTCTTTATCAAGGCTCTTGTTTTTCTAATCGAATTCATATGGAAGTTTAAAAGACAAGATTTCAATGCAAAATAGCATTGCAAAAATTGTTTTTGATACATTAGCCATGTTTTACAATTACTGTATTTAACTATATGACTATAATGAGACAAGACAAAACTGTTTAATACAGATTATAGAAACTAATGATATATAGTACAAAGGAGCAGCAAAAAAAGAGAACGGCATGAAGTAATGCCAATTAATTATTTTGTATGCCTATCCCCTTTATAAAACAGATTTGTTTGTTATTAATTAGTAGAATTTTCATAAATATGTATTGGAAGAGTTGACAAAACTCTCTAAGTTCATTCAAAACTCTCTAAGTTCATTGCTGACCAAACCTAAATTTGTCTCAATTAGAACATGAACCTATTAAAACTTTGCAACACAACAAAGACATACGCCTAGATTACGAGTTTTGCGTTAGAGGCTGTGCGGTGCTAACGAGCAGTTTATGCTCACCGGCCACTTACAGACAGCGCTGGTATTAAAAGTTTTTACAAACCCGGCCTTAGCCGCAAAAAAGTGAGCGTAGAGCAAAATTTTGCTCCACATCTCACCTCAATACCAGCGCTGCTTACGTTAGTGGTGAGCTGGTAAAACGTGCTTGTGCACGATTTCCCCATAGGAATCAATGGGGGAGAGCCAGCTGAAAAAAACCTAACACCTGCAAAAAAGCAATGTAAAGCTCCTAACGCAGCCCCATTGATTCCTATGGGGAAACAAAAGTTATGTCTACACCTAACACCCTAACATGAACCCCGAGTCTAAACACCCTTAATCTTACACTTATTAACCCCTAATCTGCCGCCCCCGACATCACCGACACCTGCATTATATTATTAACCCCTAATCTGCCGCTCCGGAGACCACCGCCACATACATTATACTTATAAACCCCTAATCTGCCGCCCCCAACATCGCAGACAGCTACATTTTATTTATTAACCCCTACTCTGCTGCCCCCAATGTCACTGCAACCTACCTACATTTATTAACCCCTAATCTGCTGCCCCCAACGTCGCCGCCACTATAATAAAGTTATTAACCCCTAAACCTAAGTCTAACCCTAACACCCCCTAACTTAAATATAATTTAAATAAATCTAAATAAAATTACTACAATTAACTAAATAATTCCTATTTAAAACTAAATACTTACCTCCAAAATAAACCCTAAGCTAGCTACAATATAACTAATAGTTACATTGTAGCTAACTTAGGGTTTATTTTTATTTTACAGGCAACTTTGTATTTATTTTAACTAGGTAGAATAGTTATTAAATAGTTATTAACTATTTAATAACTACCTAGTTAAAATAAAGACAAATTTACCTGTAAAATAAAACCTAACCTAAGTTACAATTACACCTAACTCTACACTACAATAAATTAATTACCTAAATTAAATACAATTAATTACAATTAAATAAAATTATCTAAAGTACAAAAACAAACAAACACTAAATTACAGAAAATAATAAAGAAATTACAAGATTTTTAAACTAATTACACCTAATCTAATCCCCCTAACAAAATAAAAAAGCCCCCCAAAATAAAAAAAGCCCTACCGTATACTAAATTACAAATAGCCCTTAAAAGGGCCTTTTGCGGGGCATTGCCCCAAAGTAATCAGCTCTTTTACCTGAAAAAAAAATTACAATCCCCCCAACATTAAAACCCACCACCCATACAACCAACCCTACTCTAAAACCCACCCAATCCCCCCTTAAAAAAACATAACACTAACCCCTTGAAGATCACCTTACCGGGAGACGTCTTCACCCAATCGGGCAGAAGTGGTCCTCCAGACAGACATAAGTCTTCATCCAACAGGGCAGAAGTGGTCCTCCAGTCGGGCAGAAGTCTTCATCCAGACGGCATCTTCTATCTTCATCAATCCGGCACGGTGCGGGTCCATCTTCAAGACATCCGACGCGGAGCATCCTCTTCTGTCCACGGCCGACAACTGAATGAAGGTTCCTTTAAATTACTTCATCCAAGATCGCGTCCCTTCAATTCCAATTGGCTGAATTCTATCAGCCAATCGGAATTAAGGTAGAAAAAATTGCATCAGCCAATAGGATTTTTTCTACCTTAATTCCGATTGGAACAGCCAATAGGATTGAACTTCAATCCTATTGGCTGATTGCATCAGCCAATAGGATTTTTTCTACCTTAATTCCGATTGGCTGATAGAATTCTATTAGCAATCATAATTGAAGGGACGCCATCTTGGATGACGCCATTTAAAGGAACCTTCATTCAGTCGTTGGCCATGGACAGAAGAGGATGCTCCATGTCGGATGTGTTGAAGATCGACCCGCTCCACGCCGGATGGATGAAGATAGAAGATGCCGTCTGGATGAAGACTTCTGCCCGTCTGGAGGACCACTTCTGCCCGGTTGGATGAAGACTTCTGCCCGTCTGGAGGACAACTACTGCCCAGTTGGGTGAAGACGTCTCCCGGTAAGGAGATCTTCCAGGGGTTAGTGTTAGGTTTTTTTAAGGGGGTATTGGGTGGGTTTTAGAGTAGGGTTGGTTGTGTGGGTGGTGGGTTTTAATGTTGGGGTGGAATTGTAATTTTCTTTTCAGGTAAAAGAGCTGATTACTTTGGGGCAATGCCCCACAAAAGGCCCTTTTAAGGGCTATTTGTAATTTAGTGTAGGGTAGGGCTTTTTTTATTTTAGGGGGATTAGATTAGGTGTAATTAGTTTAAAAATCTTGTAATGTCTTTATTATTTTCTGTAATTTAGTGTTTGTTTTTTTTGTACTTTAGATAATTTTATTTAATTGTAATTAATTGTATTTAATTTAGGTAATTAATTGAATTGTAGTGTAGTGTTAGGTGTAATTGTAACTTAGGTTAGGTTTTATTTTACAGGTAAATTTGTCTTTATTTTAACTAGGTAGTTATAAAATAGTTAATAACTATTTAATAACTATTCTACCTGGATGAAGACTTCTGCCCGACTGGAGGACCACTTCTGCCCTGTTGGATGAAGACTTATGTCCGTCTGGAGGACCACTTCTGCCCGATTGGGTGAAGACGTCTCCCGGTAAGGTGATCTTCAAGGGGTTAGTGTTATGTTTTTTTAAGGGGGTATTGGGTGGGTTTTAGAGTAGGATTGGTTGTGTCCGTGGTGGGTTTTAATGTTGGGGGGATTGTAATTTTTTTTTCAGGTAAAAGAGCTGATTACTTTGGGGCAATGCCCCGCAAAAGGCCCTTTTAAGGGCTATTTGTAATTTAGTATACGGTAGGGCTTTTTTTATTTTGGGGGGCTTTTTTATTTTGTTAGGGGGATTAGATTAGGTGTAATTAGTTTAAAAATCTTGTAATTTCTTTATTATTTTCTGTAATTTAGTGTTTGTTTTTGTACTTTAGATAATTTTATTTAATTGTAATTAATTGTATTTAATTTAGGTAATTAATTTATTGTAGTGTAGAGTTAGGTGTAATTGTAACTTAGGTTAGGTTTTATTTTACAGGTAAATTTGTCTTTATTTTAACTAGGTAGTTATAAAATAGTTAATAACTATTTAATAACTATTCAACCTAGTTAAAATAAATACAAAGTTGCCTGTAAATTAAAAATAAACCCTAAGATAGCTACAATGTAACTATTAGTAGGTAAGTATTTAGTTTTAAATAGGAATAATTTAGTTAATTGTAGTAATTTTCTTTAGATTTATTTAAATTATATTTAAGTTAGGGGGTGTTAGGGTTAGACTTAGGTTTAGGGGTTAATAACTTTATTATAGTAGCAGATTAGGGGCGGCAGATTAGGGGTTAATAAATGTAGGTAGGTGGCGGCGATGTTAGGGCCGGCCGATTAGGGGTTAATAATATTTAACTAGTGTGTGCGATGCGGGAGTGCGGCGGTTTAGGGGTTAATATATTTATTATAGTGGCGGCGATGTCCGGTTCGGCAGATTAGGGGTTAAAATATTTATTTTAGTGTTTGCCATGTGGGGGGCCTCGGTTTAGAGATTAATAGGTAGTTTATGGGTGTTAGTGTACTTTTTAGCACTTTAGTTAAGAGTTGTATGCCACGGTGTTGTAGTGTAAAACTCTTAACTACTGACTTTTAAATGCGGTACCAGTCTTGACAGGAGAGGGTCTACATCTCCCTTTTGGTCAGACTCGTAATACCGGCGCTATGCAAGTCCCATTGAAAATATAGAATACGCAATTGACGTAAGTGGATTTGCGGTATTTCCGAGTCTGGGCAAAAAAGTGAGCGGTACACCTGTACCTGCAAGACTCGTAATACCAGCGTGCGTTAAAAAGCAGTGTTAGGACCTCTTAATGCTGCTTTTTAAGGCTAACGCACAACTCGTAATCTAGGCCATAGTTATTAAAGGACCAGTGGCAGTGTGGTTTAGGATGAAGATGACTATGTTAGATTTGCCATAACACAACTATTGATGATTTTTTTTTGTAGATTAGTGTCATATAAAAATTAACATTTGATTGTTCGATAGTGGATAGACTGGGAATGTGGATGTGAGGTTCTATCCAATTGTGGGCTAGTATATTAGTGGAGCGATAATTACTGCTCCTGCTCGAGAGTTAACATCACTAGTTAATACATTTTTAGCGTGCGTCGGGTAGCGCTGGTATTACAAGTTGAAAGTACAATCTTTGCGCTTGCACAAAACCCAACATATAAGTTTTGTTTTGTTTTGTTTTTTGCAAAAGAGCTTAATTACTTATGCCCTTTTCAGGGCATTTTTTTTAGGATAGGTTTTTTTTTAACTTTTTTGTGATGGGGATTTAATTTGTGATTGGGATGTGTGGCGGTTTAAAATGCATGTAAATGTTTTAAAGCTACAGGTGAAAAGTTCATCTGTAGTTACAGACTTACCCTAACGTTCTCTGGTGGGCGCGCTAACCTTATACTCTTCTTGCCAGAGCCCTGGCCGCACTAACAGGAGGGTTCACAATAAGACTCCCAGGACCTGCACTAAAGTTAGTTAGCGCAGCCAGGGACCTGGTGAGAAGAGAAGGCATTAAGCCTTAAAAATCAATTTAAAGGAACCTAATAAATACTGACGAATTTCATCAGTATTTTTTCATTTTCATAAAAAAAAATTGGTGCATTCATTCAGATATTCCTTTTCATTTATGTAGTACGTTACTAGTAACTATGCTTCTATAGTTGTACCTAGCAGTTTATTGACCCATTAAATGTGACTTAAAGGGACATAATACTCATATGCTAAATCACTTGAAACTGATGCAGTATAACTGTAAAAAGCTGACAGGAAAATATCACCTGAGCATCTCTATGTAAAAAAGGAAGATATTTTACCTCATAATCTCCTCAGCTCAGCAGAGTAAGTTCTGTGTAAAAAGTTATACTCAGCTGCTCCCAGCTGCAGGTAAAAAAAAAAAAAAAAAAAATTAAAAAATGAACAGCAGCCAATCAGCATCAGCAGTGCTGAGGTCATGAACTCTTTTTTACTGTGATCTCATGGGATTTGACTTAACTCTCATGAGATTTCATTGTAAACTTCCCTAATCTGAATAGGGAAATAATATGAGAGTGCACGAGGCTCATCCCCTTAGCTGTCCCAGGACAGACATACTGATATGCTGCATAGAAATCCTTTACAATGGGATGTGGCTACTGAGGAACTTTTGAGGTAAAATATCTTTCTTTTTTACATAGAGATGCTCAGGTGATATTTTCTAGTCAGCTTTTTACAGCTATACTGCATTACTTTCAAGTGTTTAAACATTTGGGTATTATGGCCCTTTAAAGGGAAAATAAAGTCCAAATTCAACTTTCATGATTCAGATAGGGCATTGAATTTTAAACAACTTTTCAATCTGCTTTTATCATTTTTGCTCTTTGTTCTCTTGGTATTCTTTTTTAAAGCTAAACCTAGGTAGGCTGATATGCTAATTTCTAAGCCCTTGAAGGCCACCTTTTATCTCAGTGCTTTTGACAGGTTTTCACAGCGAGACAGCGCTAGTTCGAATGTGCCATATAAATAACATTGTGCTCACTCCCATGGAGTTACTTATCAGTCAGCACTGATTGGCTAAAATGCTGAAATAAGGGTGCAATCTGTAGAGGCTTAGATACAAGGTAATCACAGAGGTAAAACATGTATTAATATAACAGTGTTAGTTATACAAAACTGGGGAAGGGGAAATGAAGGGATTATCTATCTTTTTAAGCAATTTAATTTTTGATGTTGACTGTCATCATGTTAGCAATGTGTAGTTATCAGTATATAGAAATAATCAGAATCTTAAATAGTCTTCTCAACTGTCTTTGTCATCCATTTTTTCCCCAATTAATCAGATAGAGTTGTGTCTGTTTTTTCCAATTTCATGTCATGTAAATTTAGTAAGTAGCTGTGTATATCTGAATACTGAGTTACAAATGCAGATTGATTTGGAATAGTCCTTTGGGTTCTCTGTAGTTGGAAAGCAATTTATTTACAGTCTGTAAAACGTCATAGATTCATGAGCTACAATTCTCTGCTAGTAAATATTTTAAGAATGTTATTATTTTGGGAGCAACTATATGAAATAGGATATATCAAAGAGTTAACACTCCTCTAGGGTAAATAATTGTGATAATTAAGGAAAGGAACATTTGCTATTGATCCGTTAGCAGGTAACATTGTTAGCAAGTCTATGATTTATAGAGCTATCAGCTTGGCACCAATAAAACAACAACCAGATTGCATCTTTGGTCTAATGAACTTGTGTCAGTGTATTTACTTTGTCGATATGTTCATTTCTAGCCTGGTGTAAGAAAATGTCACGTTTATGTTGTATTCAACAGCTAAATAATTGGATAACTACAATAAATTTTGTTTTTACAGGTAGACCATTAATTTATATGACCCTTAACATCTTAATGAATTTCTCAGTCTCATCTTCTTTGGAATCCAGTGGTGCTTTATAAGAAAATGTGTAGTATAAAATTGTGATAATACAATTTTTTGCCTAATGCTGCTTCAGGCTCGCCAGAAACATAGCCTTAGGCCGCGGACAGACATCGCCGGAATTCAACCCGATCGAATACTATCGGGTTGATTGACACCCCCTGGTAGAGGCCGATTGGCCGTGAATCTGCAGGGGGCAGAATTGCACCAGCAGTTCTGTCTGCATTTACCGCAAATCTGCAGGGGGCGGCATTGCACCAGCGTATGCTATTTGCATTTACCGATGTGCGGCAGACATGATCCGATATTGGATCATGTCCACTTGCACCTTATTAAGTATGCCCCAATGTCTTTTGAACTAATTAGGGCAAAATTGATAGAATGAAATGGGGTGAATTTAAAAAAGGATAAAAAAAAATAACTAATATAAGACTAGAATACAAGTGGCACTCTAATAATACCACTGGTGCGATAAGCAGTTTCGTTTGACCACGCTATTATTAGCGTGCAAATTGATATTACGAGTCCATGGTAAAATTACATTAACTAGAGACAATTTTAGCGCAGTCAATTTGGCTTGAGCACAACCTGTACTTTCAATGGATATTGTGACAGCGCTAATATGCTTTGATATTTCAAGTTGAAAGTTATAGTTTGCGCTTGATTCCAAGCCGAAACTGCGGTCGAATATTTAGTGCACCTTGAGATCTGAAGTAAACTGTAAGGGTAAAAAAAAAACCACATTAAGATAAAGTATTATACACATAAAAACACTTTTTAATAAAAAGATATAATTTTAATATTAATAAAAAGGTTTCAAAAGGGTTAAAAGGATGATATTTGACGAAGTGTTTGATTGGCAAGAGCTCTAATGTATATAGATATGTCTAAATATGTGTATGTGTATATATTTATTGAAAGAGTAGAGGTTGGACAAGCGCACAAGAAGGCACTCCTAGTGAAGCTCGTTTATAGCAGGAAAACTAACTGTATTATATGTATAAATGACCACTCACGTGATTCAACCTCATCCAGTATGAGGTATAGATAAGACACTTTGTTAAAGGTGATGTCTGTTTCTGCTCTCCTTTTGCAGCTCCCACTGTGGTGCTCCTGTTCTTTTCCAGTTCGTTTCCAGGATTTTAGTCTCCAGATAGGAAAAAGTGTACTCAAAGGGTTAATTCACTATATGACCAGGGGGCTATAGGAGAATGAGGCTATGCAGAGCCGGTGTATATATAAAAAACAATTTAATGTAAATACAATTAATATGTATATATACACAGACTGTAGATAACTTCATAAAATTACAAGTACAATTCAAATGTTAAAAAGCCATAAATGAAGGCCAAACTTCTAAGCGGCATGAACAGAAATGACCTGCATATGTTTATGTATGCCTGGTATCAAACCGTTATTTCGCTTCTAGGGAGTGTACATAATGTATATATATAGACCGGGCTGTAATAGTTACAGATCGCACAAAATTATATGCAATAGCTGGTTACTATATTGCTCCGGTTCTACAAGTTATGTCCTGTGCGTGTGGCGGGGGGTGGAGCCTGACGCGTTTCGCAACACCATTGGTTGCTTCATCAGAGGTAGGGGCCGCCCCGCCACCTACATTATATTTATGAACCCCTAATCTGCTGCCCCCAACATCGCCGCCACCTACATTATATTTATTAACCCCTAATCTGCCGCCCCCAATGTCGCCGCCACCTACCTACACTTATTAACCCCTAATCTGCCGCCCCCAACGTTGCCGCCACTATAATAAACATATTTACCCCTAAACCGCCACACTCCCGCCTCGCAAACATTAGTTAAATATTATTAACCCCTAATCTGCTGTCCCTAACATCGCCGCCACCTACCTACATTTATTACCCCTAATCTGCTGCCCCCAACGTCGCTGCCACTATATTAAAGTTATTAACCACTAAACCTAAGTCTAACCCTAACACCCCCTAACTTAAATATAATTTAAATAAATCTAAATAAAAATTACTATCATTAACTAAATTATTCCTATTTAAAACTAAATACTTACCTATAAAATAAACCCTAAACTAGCTACAATATAAATAATAGTTACATTGTAGCTAGCTTAGGATTTATTTTTATTTTACAGGCAAGTTTGTATTTATTTTAACTAGGTAGAATAGTTATTAAATTGTTATTAACTATTTAATAACTACCTAGCTAAAATAAATACAAAAGTACCTGTAAAATAAAACCTAACCTAAGTTACAATAACACCTAACACAAGTTAAATACAATTACCTAAATTAAATTACCTAAAGTACAAAAAAAACCCCCCACTAATTTACAGAAAATAATAAACAAATTACAGAAATTAAAACTAATTACACCTAATCTAATAGCCCTATTAAAATACCCCCCCCCCAAATAAAAAAAAACCCTAGCCTAAACTAAACTAACAATAGCCCTTAAAAGGTCCTTTTGCAGGGCATTGCCACAAAGTAATCAGCTCTTTTACCTGTAAAAAAAAAAATACACACAACCCCCCCAACAGTAAAACCCACCACCCACACAACCAACCCCCCAAATAAAATACTATCTAAAAAAACCTTAGCTCCCCATTGCCCTGAAAAGGGCATTTGCATGGGCATTGCCCTCAAAAGGGCAGTTAGCTCTTTTGCCACCCAAACCCTAATCTAAAAAATAAAATACTATCTAAAAAAACCTAAGCTCCCCATTGCCCTGAAAGGGGCATTTGGATGGGCATTGCCCTTAAAAGGGCAGTTAGCTCTTTTGCCGACCAAACCCTAATCTAAAAAATAAAACCCACCCAATACAACCTTAAAAAAACCTAACATTAATCCCCTGAAGATCGACTTACCGGGAGACGTCTTCATCCAAGCCGGGCGAGGTGGTCCTCCAGACGGGCAAAAGTCTTCATCCAAGCCGGACAGAAGTGGTCCTCCAGACGGGCAGAAGTCTTCATCCAGACGGCATCTTATATCTTCATCTATTCGGCACGGAGCGGGTCCATCTTCAAGACATCCGACGTGGAGCATCCTCTTCATCCGACGATTAAAACAGAGTTCAGGGTTCATGTTAGGGTGTTAGGTTTAAACATAAATTTTATTTCCCCAAAGGAATCAATGGGGCTGCGTTAAGGAGTTTTACGCTGCTTTTTTGCATGTGTTAGGCTTTTTTTCAGTCGGCTCTCCCCGTTGATTCCTATGGGGAAATCATGCACGAGCACGTACGACCAGCTCACTGCTGACTTAAGCAGCGCTGGTATTGGAGTGCGGTAATGAGCAAAATTTTGCTCAACGCTCACTTCTTGTCTTTTAACGTCGGGTTTCTGAAAACTCGTAATACCAGCGCTGCATGTAAGTGAGCAGTGAAGGAAAACTGCTCGTTAGCACCGCACAGCCTCTAACGCAAAACTCGTAATCTAGGTGTTTATTTGAAATGTATTTCAATTTATCCACCAATCAGCAAGAACAACCCAGGTTGTTCAACAAAAATGGACCGGCATCTAAATTCACATTCTTGCATTTTAAATAAAGATACCAAGAGAATGAAGAAAATTTGATAATAGGAGTAAATTAGAAAGTTGCTTAAAATGTCATGTTCTATCTGAATCACTAAATAAAAAATTTGGGTTCAGTGTCCCTTTACAAATGCCTCTATTTTTATATACATATGTTTTTTTCTATTAGAATAATATGTATTTTGTGTATTTTCACACAATCTTGCCAGCTTTCAATTTTCAAGAAAAAAGTGATATCTGCAGGGGGAAAATGTTTAGAGACCTGGTAGAGAAATTTCAGCTACACACATAGAACACCACTATTCAGCCTATTGGCAGAGGTGGGGAAGCTAATTTTACAATAAGTATAACAATACACTTTGGATTTCGTATTGTTATCCATCTATCTATCTATCTATCTGTCTGTCTGTCTGTCTGTCTGTCTATCTATATCTATCTATCTATCTATCTATCTATCTATCTATATAGATCTATCTATCTATATAGATCTATCTATCTATCTATCTATCTATCTATCTATCTATATATATATATATATATATATATATATATACACACACAGTATTTTTGGAAGTGCGGTGTAGTTTTATTGTGATTTCAATTAGATTTTAAAATTTTAAATATAATTTTTGCATAAATATATATAGATAGATAAAAAGTACAGAGCTTATTTAGTTTTGATACAATTTTCCGATCAGCCAATAGAATGTTCCGATCAGCCAATAGAATGCAAGCTCAATCTGATTGGCTGATTGGATCAGCCAATCGGATTGAACTTGATTCTGATTGGCTGATTCCATCAGCCAATCAGAATATTCCTACCTTAATTCCGATTGGCTGATAGAATCCTATCAGCCAATCGGAATTCGAGGGACGCCATCTTGGATGACGTCATTTAAAGGAACCGTCATTCGTCGTTCAGTCGTCGGCCAGGATGGATGTTCCGCGGTGGAGGTCTTCAGGATGCTGCCGCTTCGCTCCGGATGGATGCCGCTTGGATGAAGACTTCAATCGGATGGAAGACCTCTTCTGCCCCGCTTGGATGAAGACTTCAGCCGGATCATGGACCTCTTCAGCCCCCCGCTTGGGCTTGGATCAGGACATCGGAGGAGCTCTTCTGGACCGATCGGTGAACCTGGTATGGTGAAGACAAGGTAGGATGATCTTCAGGGGCTTAGTGTTAGGTTTATTTAAGGGGGGTTTGGGTTAGATTAGGGGTATGTGGGTTGTGGGTTGTAATGTTGGGGGGCTTGGGTATTGTATGTTTTTTTTTACAGGCAAAAGTGCTGTATTTCTTGGGGCATGCCCCGCAAAGGGCCCTGTTCAGGGCTGGTAAGGTAAAAGAGCTTTGAACTTTAGTAATTTAGAATAGGGTAGGGCATTTTTTTTATTTTGGGGGGCTTTGTTATTTTATTAGGGGGCTTAGAGTAGGTGTAATTAGTTTAAAATTGTTGTAATATTTTTCTTATGTTTGTAAATATTTTTTTATTTTTTTGTAACTTAGTTCTTTTTTATTTTTTGTACTTTAGCTAGTTTATTTAATCGTATTTATTTGTAGCAATTGTATTTAATTAATTTATTGATAGTGTAGTGTTAGGTTAATTGTAGGTAATTGTAGGTATTTTATTTAATTTATTTATTGATAGTGTAGTGTTAGGTTTATTTGTAACTTAGGTTAGGATTTCTTTTACAGGTAAATTTGTAATTATTTTAACTATTTTAGCTATTAAATAGTTCTTAACTATTTAATAGCTATTGTACCTGGTTAAAATAAATACAAAGTTACCTGTAAAATAAATATAAATCCTAAAATAGCTATAATATAATTATAATTTATATTGTAGCTATATTAGGGTTTATTTTACAGGTAAGTATTTAGCTTTAAATAGGAATAATTTATTTAATAAGAGTTAATTAATTTCGTTAGATTTAAATTATATTTAATTTAGGGGGGTGTTAGTATTAGGGTTAGACTTAGCTTTAGGGGTTAATACATTTATTAGAATAGCGGCGAGATTCGGTCGGCAGATTAGGGGTTAATAATTGAAGTTAGGTGTCGGCGATGTTAGGGAGGGCAGATTAGGGGTTAATACTATTTATGATAGGGTTAGTGAGGCGGATTAGGGGTTAATAACTTTATTATAGTAGCGCTCAGGTCCGGTCGGCAGATTAGGGGTTAATAAGTGTAGGCAGGTGGAGGCGACGTTGAGGGGGGCAGATTAGGGGTTAATAAATATAATATAGGGGTCGGCGGTGTTAGGGGCAGCAGATTAGGGGTACATAAGTATAACGTAGGTGGCGGTCGGCAGATTAGGGGTTAAAATATTTTTTTTCGAGTGTCGGCGATGTGGGGGGACCTCGGTTTAGGGGTACATAGGTAGTTTATGGGTGTTAGTATACTTTAGAGTACAGTAATTAAGAGCTTTAGAAACCGGCGTTAGCCCAGAAAGCTCTTAACTACTGACTTTTTTCCTGCGGCTGGAGTTTTGTCGTTAGATGTCTAACGCTCACTTCAGAAACGACTCTAAATACCGGAATTAGAAAAATCCCATTGAAAAGATAGGATACGCAATTTACGTAAGGGGATCTGCGGTATGGAAAAGTCGCGGCTGAAAAGTGAGCGTTAGACCCTATTTTGAGTGACTCCAAATACCGGCGGTAGCCTAAAACCAGCGTTAGGAGCCTCTAACGCTGGTTTTCACGGCTACCGCCAAACTCCAAATCTAGGCCTAAGTAAGTTGTTAAAAGGTTTTATACTGGATTTCTATATCAGTACCTGTCTGTATTATTCTTTATAGTAATGTCTATTACATTCAGTTTTATTAAAATTGCTGTATACTGCCCCTTTAATGGAATCTACTGGAAGTAAATATTCTATTTTTGACAGCCTTTTAGCAATAACTGCTCTTCCCATTGAAGATATCATGCTACATCACCAATAACCCAACAGCAATAATATTTTTATTATATCATACATTCTTTCCTGCTTGCGTCCTATCCTATAAAATAAGATTAATATTGCCTATAAAACAGACATGGCAGAAGCAAAAAGCTGCCAGTCTGCCAGAATGGAGAGGTATATACTGATTTTTATAGAATAAATATAGCACATTTTCTAAGATAAATCTAAACTGCTGACTCCAAGGAATACGATAACTATATTTAGAAATTGTGACTTAAAATTACACTATTTCGAAAAGGCTTTGATTTTATTTTTTTCCCTAGAATTAACAAAGGGGGTATTTTACCTCTTATTGTACCTCCTATCTTGGGAACATATATGATTTAGCATAGTTATCACTGTAATTATCAATTATTTAAAAGCTCTAATGTATTGTACAGTACTATGATTACAGAATAAAATAGTATTTTCTAAAGAGAATTATATAAACTATAACATCTTGAAATCCCAACACCAATACCAATACCAACTGATGGATGCCATCTTCATGTATGGTGTACAAAATAGCAGGTTTGTAAGCTAACATGCTAAAATAAATAACTATGGAGCCAATGAGGCAAAAAATGTAAATTTAGGTGGTTGCATCTCTGAACAGGTTTGGTTTTAGGGAATGCTTTAAAGCCTAAGGAAAGTGACAAAAGGAGTTCCACAGAACTTGTGCAGTTTAAATGGCAGCATATTTAATTCAATGGGACAGTAAACACCTTATACAGGTAGCAAACCCTTTATCCAAACTGCTTGTGACTGGAAAAGGTTTAGATTTTAGAATAGTTTGGCTTTTGGAATATTTGCATCTTAATTAAAATGGGATAGTTTGGATAGGGGATGGGATCACGTGTAAACAACAATATTTTATGTCAGTTAGGCAATATTTACATCATAATACAGCTTATACATGAAAGTAACCTAAAGGTATTATATATAATGTTTTATACTTTTATATACAGAGTACCTTCAGAAAAATAGTACTGTAATCAGGGTAATATTATTGTTTTAAATAAATATAGACTGTTATTTGCATTTTAGAACACAAAAAATAAACCAATAGATACAGACAGATAAGGGGGGGGGGACAGAAAAGTAGTAATTTTTAGTAATATTATAAAAAAAATATTAAAAAGTTTGGATTTCAGAAAAAGTTTGGATTTCAGAATATTTGTATTTTTTTAGAATTTGGAAATCCGGATTTGGGAAATTGTACTTGTACTTACAAGACATTTATGTTGTCTTGTTACAGAATAATCTATCAGCAAAATCTAAAACATTTTTTTAAACAAATTAACATACTGTTTGCTGCAATTGTTTTTCAGTAGCCAAACTGCACTGACCACTTGCCTCATTTGGAGGAGTCAATACAGGCTTAAGTCTACAAACAAGAAGGCTAGCCTAGGTCATAATGTTAGCCTAAAGTGATTTGTTTTGCATTTGTTATCAGTTAGCCAATTGTGGACATATATGTAGCAGGGTTAGCCTTGAGAAGCCTACAGGGTGCATTTAAAGTTTTGAAGTACTAAAACTCCACATTTTCAGAGCTAATTTACATGAAAAGGGGGGGTGTAAAATGAATACTGCATATTGAATAATGTATACTGCAAAGTTGTTTTACGCAAAACTAAACATTTTGGGCTGGATTTGGGCTGGAGTGGAGCGTTAATATCGCTTGCATGTAAGAAACATTTAGCAATCCAATTGTAATCTGGCCCTCTGTATTAAAATCTGATGGTGTTTAATGTCTTTTTATCACTATTTCCTCTGAAAGTTCATGCAAAATCTTACATTAGACTCCATGCCCTGTTACCTATTAGATGGTAAACAAAGATGGCCTACCAGAATATGTCATGTTTTTCAAGGAAGTCTTCTTGCAGATTCAAGCATATTCTTTTATTTATTTACTAGTGGGAAAGCCTGCCCAGAGGGCAGTCTATTGTGGTGATGGAATCACTGAACCACCTTGCCATTTTCGGAGGTGCAGTCTATTGTGGTGACGGAACCACCCTGCCATTTTCGGAATCCACCTGGATGCAGCTTACTCTACATCCAGGTGGATTCTGAAAAAGGCAGGGTGGTGAAAGAATCCATCCAGGTGGATTCTTTCACCACCCCTATTGCTCTCTCTCTCCCCCCTCTCTTTTGCTCTCTCCCCCCTCTTTCTGCCAGGTTAGGAAATGTCCAGAAGAAGACCCAAATGCTAGGGCGAACTTAAACAACACCCTTGCACTCTGAGTTTAATCCAGGACGTGACCCCACGACAACCTCTAAAAAACAATGTACTCACGATATGGAGCAGGGTTAGCCTGAGCCCAAAGTAATTCAAGATATCAGCCAAATAGACTTCTGAGTAAGGAACTGGTTTCAGGAAAAGTCTTCCACAGAATCAGGAGAGCAGGGATAGTCCACTTATACTCAGACAGAGGAAGGGTAAAACAAGAAACAGTTAATAATGCAGGAGTAGGTAACTTGTTATCAGGCAGTTTGAGGGTTAATACTGTGTAGTCAGTCCTTGCAGAGTTTGGCAACAGGTTATCAGGCAGTTTGTAGGTTTATACTGAATATTCAGTACATGCAGAGTTAAATAACAGGATAACAGGTAGTTTGAGGGTTAATACAGATTAATCAGTACTTGCAGAGATTGGCAACAGGTTATCATGCAATTTGAGAGTTTCACAGAATAGACCATTCTTGCAATGTTTGACAACAGGATATCAAGCAGTTTGAAGGTGTACACTGAATAAACAGTATATGCAGAGTTTGGCAACAGGTAAACATGCAGTTTGAGAGTTTCACAGAATAAACAGTTCTTGCAATGTTGGGCAACAGGATATCAAGTAGAGCGCTTCTCTCTTTGTATGCAAATTATTATAACCCTGGGGAAGTCTCCCTATGGGTGATGGGGGAAACCAGACGTGGACTCCTTGCCCAGTGTGCTTAGAGGAATGTGGCTGCACCTCACTGACGAGGCCCATAGGAGGCCGAAACGATCGTCTGGGGTTGTCATGTTCCTTGTTCAGAGGAGAATTGCCTGGTATTTCGGGGCTGGACTGACCTTACTTGGCAGGATCAGACTGATATACTTCAGGAAAGTTTTCTTCTGTGAAAAGCACACTGGTCTAAAAGAAGCTGCCTCCGGGTGGTAAATCGCCATAGAACAAGCCACTGAGCTGTTGTTCGTTCCTGGTAGAGCGCTTCTCTCTTTGTATGCAAATTATTATAACCCTGGGGAAGTCTCCCTATGGGTGATGGGGGAAACCAGACGTGGACTCCTTGCCCAGTGTGCTTAGAGGAATGTGGCTGCACCTCACTGACGAGGCCCATAGGAGGCCGAAACGATCGTCTGGGGTTGTCATGTTCCTTGTTCAGAGGAGAATTTCCTGGTATTTCGGGGCTGGACTGACCTTACTTGGCAGGATCAGACTGATATACTTCAGGAAAGTTTTCTTTTGTGAAAAGCACATTGGTCTAAAAGAAGCTGCCTCCGGGTGGTAAATCGCCATAGAACAAGCCACTGAGCTGTTGTTCGTTCCTGGTAGAGCGCTTCTCTCTTTGTATGCAAACTATTATAACCCTGGGGAAGTCTCCCTATGGGTGATGGGGGAAACCAGACGTGGACTCCTTGCCCAGTGTGCTTAGAGGAATGTGGCTGCACCTCACTGACGAGGCCCATAGGAGGCCGAAACGATCGTCTGGGGTTGTCATGTTCCTTGTTCAGAGGAGAATTGCCTGGTATTTCGGGGCTGGACTGACCTTACTTGGCAGGATCAGACTGATATACTTCAGGAAAGTTTTCTTCTGTGAAAAGCACACTGGTCTAAAAGAAGCTGCCTCCGGGTGGTAAATCGCCATAGAACAAGCCACTGAGCTGTTGTTCGTTCCTGGTAGAGCGCTTCTCTCTTTGTATGTAAATTATTATAACCCTGGGGAAGTCTCCCTATGGGTGATGGAGGAAACCAGACGTGGACTCCTTGCCCAGTGTGCTTAGAGGAATGTGGCAGCACCTCACTGACGAGGCACGTAGGAGGCCGAAACGATCGTCTGGGGTTGTCATGTTCCTTGTTCAGAGGAGAATTGCCTGGTATTTTGGGGCTGGACTGACCTTACTTGGCAGGATCAGACTGATATACTTCAGGAAAGTTTTCTTCTGTGAAAAGCACACTGGTCTAAAAGAAGCTGCCTCCGGGTGGTAAATCGCCATAGAACAAGCCACTGAGCTGTTGTTCGTTCCTGGTAGAGCGCTTCTCTCTTTGTATGCAGGATATCAAGTAGTTTGAAGGTTTATCAAAAAAGAGAAAAAGTAGTCAAAGTCCATAATCCAGTTCCACAGTGAATAAAAACGCCTTTATTGGGTATAATTAAAAGGATTATAGATAGGAAATTACAGAATAGAGCACAAAGTCTGACCAGTTTCGGTCAATAGACCGTAATCATAGACACAAGTTAAAACAGCTGATTAAACCTATAAAGGGAGTGAAGCAGCATGATTGGATAAAAACACCTACTGACTAAGTACTCAATTTAAATAAGGACATACAAGTACAAATTAACTGTTGGAGTGCTGGAAGCAAAAACATAGATTTACAATCGTTAAGCACATAGTCAGAGCAAAACATTGATGACAATTATCAGCATTCAATATACTATGCAATACATGTTTAGATTATACATTTCATTACTGACACTAATGAGTATGCTTAATGCTTCTAGATAATGCGAAACACTTGTAAATCTTGTAAATATTTTTCAAGGAGACTACCCCTAAAGACACAATGTAACCTCATCAGCACAACCAAACACTAGTGCTTTTATGGCTGCACGGCCTGAACCTTCTATTGTATCCTAAAACTGCTACTTAAAGGGATAAAAGAAATAGCTGTAATTGTGCTTCTCATAACAATAGAGATAATGAACATATAGCTAGGCTATCCTTAATAGTATAAATAAATAACCAAATGAGATGAAAATAGTGCAGTAGTTGGATAAAATGTGCTGCGTCCTGCATAGACCATAAAAAATGAAATAGAACAGGGTGCATTTAAACATTGCTATTCATAACCACAGCATAGTATTATTAGGTCATTAGACAACATGCTATTAAATCCCATAGTTAAATGCAAAGAATCATAGTGATCCATAATCAACATTAGGGTGATTTCTTAGAGAACATCTGAAGTATAAATTACAGTGAATATGTCCTCCAAAAATACATAGATTGAGATTAAACCCTCCTATGGCAAAAGCAACACTTAAATGGTATTTGTCAGCATTAGAAAAAAATATAAGTAAATCAGTTATGAATTAGGAAACACAGTATAGTTCATACTGAACATACATACTGACAATATGGTAAAAGGCCAACAGCCAGATGACTAAAGGTACATAATAGAGACTCTTGTTCTGACATAGTGCATAATGAACTAGTATGGCTACTTGGGCTGGTATATAGAAAAAATATACTCAAATATAACAATCAAGATATCATAGGTTAAACTAAGATTCACCTATGCCAATAGTTAATGATATCATGTTCAGAGTTGAAACCTACTGGTATCAGACTTTTAAGTTTGAAAATCCAGTAGGTCTCTTGTCTGCTGAGAGCTGAGAGCCTGTCTCCACCCCTTGGTCTTTTGGGGATTTGTTCTATTGCTTGACATTTAAAACTGGTCACATCCTGATGATGTATCTCCAAGAAATGCCTTGACAACGCAGAGCATGGTCTTTCTCCTGATATATAGGACAGATGTTCTCTGACCCTAGTACCCACATCCCTAGTAGTTCTACCTACATAGGACTTGAAACATGTGGTACAATCTATCAGGTAGATAACATATGTACTTCTGCAATTAACGCATCCCTTGGTTGAAAAAGTCTCATCAGTGCTATTGGATTTAAAGGTTCTGCTGATCTTAACATGATCACATGAGGTGCATGTTCTTTTTCCACACCTGTATGTTCCATTGTGGTGTAGCCACAAGCTGGATTTTTCTTCCCTGATCATACTAGGCGAAAGTATATTTCCCAGCGATGCCACCCGTCTAGCAACGAACATACAACCTCCTTTAATTTTTTCTCTTAGTTTGACATCTCCCATCAAAATGGGCACGTTTTTATCAACAATCTCAAAAATCTCCCTGTACTGGTTCGAGAAAGAGGTGACAAATTTTGGTTTAATATGGCTATTGGACAAAGTAAGAGGTAGCGTGAAGTGCTTCGTGGTCCTGGATGTCCGACCTCTAACGGCTTCTGTAAAGGATATGAGAGAAATTACCCTCTCACCTGCTCTTGTTCTGCCCGGTGTATACACCTCACTTCGGTCGCGCAGACTTCCAAGCCCTCCGGGATCTGTAGTGATCTACTGTCTCGTGGCTTTGAGATTCCCCTTTGGCGTCTGACGTCATGATACACGTGCTTAGTTGCGGCCAATCGGTAGGTTAACCACTTGGGCTGACAGCGTTGTTCCAATCCAGTATGATGAGCCGGTCTTGGCGTTCGTTTGTGCTGACTTTCCCGGAGTCCCCTCGGGTGGGCTGGATTGCCCTTCTGCAGTACACACCGGCCCTCTCCCAGGTCGGATATGTAAAGATTCCAAGAAAAAGTACTGCTTATGATAAAAATTCTCTTTATTTGGACATATTAAAACAAAGTTGCTCACGTGCAGTAATATTAAATTTCATAAACACCACTTAAAGGCCAGTCTGACATCTCTCGGTTTTTCTGCCTTATTCATGAATAAGTCTATGAATAAGGCAGAACAGTCGAAACATGTCAGACTGGCCTTTAAGTAGTGTTTATGGATTTTAATACTACTGCACGTGAGCAACTTTGTTTTAATATGTCCAAATAAAGAGAATTTTTATCATAAGCAGTACTTTTTATTGGACAGAGTACCCATTTTATTCTTGTTTTTGTCCATAAGCAGACTTGATCTTTCCATCTTGCTCACTGTTTTATGGGCTTTATCAACCATCCCTCTTGGGTAACCCCTGTCTCTGAATCTCCTCTTAAAGGGACACTAAACCCAAAACATTTCTTTCATGATTCAGGTAGAGAATACAATTTTAAACAATATTTCAATTTACTTCTATTTTCTAATTTGCTTCATTCTTTAGGTATGCTTTGTTGAAGAAATAGCAATGCACATTGATGAGCCAATCACACAAGGCATCTATGTGCAGCAACCAATCAGCAGCTACTGAGCCTATCTAGATATGCTTTTCAGCAATGTATATCAAGAGAATGAAGCAAATTAGATAATACAAGTAAAATTTAAAATTGCATTCTCTTACTAAATCATGAAAGAAAAAATATGGGTTTCATGTTCCTTTAAGGTCATTACTCTTATTTTGGTATGTGTCATCCTGTGTACAGTTACGCTGTACTCTCATAAATTGGCCTTTTGTTATGCCTCTAAACACATGTCTAGGGTGGTTGCTTTTGGCATGCAACAAACTATTGCCTGAGATGGGTTTCCTGTACAAGGATGACACAACCTTTTTCTCTTGTGGTAGACCTGTGAGAGTTATGTCAAGAAAGGATATGGTATCCTTCTTCCATTCATGGGTAAACTGAATGCCAATATCATTGGCATTAAGTTGCTTTAGAAATTCCCCAGATTTAGTCTGGTCTGCTGACCAGATCATAAGCAATTTTTAAAGTCAAATATAGGCACAGTATCAATGAGTAAAGATAGGATAGAGGAGGTAATGTGTATAGCCTCGGTGCTGCCCCTTTAAATTAATATAAACAAATAGGAAAAGCAAATGGGAGAGTATAGAGGGGATATTCAGCACTCTTACACCTATCGCTTGTAATAAGCTGTAAAATTACAGCATAAAATATCTGCTAGCGAATAATAAATGTATATACTGGTATTAAAACCTATAATCTTTATTAAGGAATTTATTTAAAAATTAATGACTAGGGTGATAAACATCGCCTATCCTTACCCACACAGATATATTGCCTAAAGGTACACCACAATTACTGCACTGCTGCTATCATGTCACCCCCCTGTATTCCTGGCCGATATCAGGAACCGTCGGCTTCAGGTGTCAGGGGTAGCATGAGGCAACAGTTAATGCAGCAAAAATAATTATAAGTGGTATAAGTTGAGTAATAAAAGTAGTTTAAAAACAAGTTTAACTACACAAACATATTTCAGCTGTTGCACAGCCTTTCTCAATATCCCCCAATTCTATTCTAGTTACGTGTGATGTCGAATCACTTTATACTAGTATTGACACCAAATGGGGATGAAAGGCTGTATCATATTTTTTGTTAAAAAACAAGTCATTATCTAATGAAACTAAAGAATTCCTAATAAAATTATTGGAATTCGTATTAGGACACAATTATTTTGTGTTTGATGACAAGTTTTATTTGCAAACGTGTGGGACAGTGATGGGGACATCCTTTGCCCCCACGTATGCCAATATATACCTGGGCTGGTGGGAAGAAACCGTAGTATTTCATGATACTAACAATCGGTTCACACAATTCATCACCCACTGGTCCAGGTATATAGATGACATCTTCTTTGTGTGGGAGGGAACAACAGAATTGTTGTCGGAATTTATTGCCACCCTAAATACGAATCCTTTAGGACTGTTCCTTACCATGAATAATGACAAACACAAATTGGAGTTTCTTGATATTACTTTCTGATATTACTATGAGTGAAAGCTACCTGGAGACAGACACTTAACCCTGCATAGTCAGTCTTTGCAGAGTTTGTCAGTTAGAAAGTTTCCACAGCGAAGTCCTCACAGGAGCCACAAAGAGTAACAAACGGGCACTGAAGAAACAGGAAGCCCGGAATAAAAAGCCTGGTAGTGACATCATCAGGAAGGGGCGGCTCAGACTACCTGCCAATCAAGCACACAGAGAGGACCGCCGAAGCTTCCCAGCGGCCGAGCGTGACACTTTCGCTCTCTCTCCCCCCTCTTTTTTGCTTTCTTTCCCCCCTTTCTTTTGCTCTCTTTCCCCCCTCTCTTATGCTCTCTCTCTCCCTCCTCTCTTTTGCTCTCCCTCTCTCCCTCTCTTTTGCTCATTCTCTCCCCTCTCTTTTGCTCTCTCTCTCCCCTCTCTTTTGCTCTATTGCCCCCCTCTCTTTTGCTCTCTCTCCCCCCTCTCTTTTGCTCTCTCTCCCCCTCTCTTTTGCTCTCTTTCCCCACTGTCTTTTGCTCTCTTTTCCCCCTCTTTTGCTCTACCCCTCTCTTTTGCTCTCTTTCCCCCCTCTCTTTTGCTCCACCCCTCTCTTTTGCTCTCTCTCCCCCCTTTCTTTTACTCTTTCCCCCCCCTCTCTTTTGCTTTCTCTCCCCCCTCTTGTTTGCTCTCTCTCCCCCATCTTTTGCTCTTTCCCCTTCTCTTTTGCACTCTCTCTCCCCCTCTCTTTTGCTCTCTCTCCCCCCTCTCTTTTGTTCTCCCTCTTCCCCTCTCTTTTGCTCTCCTCTCTCTTTTGCTCTCTCTCCCCCTCTCATTTGCTCTCTCTCCCCTCTCATTTGCTCTCTCTCCCCTCTCATTTGCTCTCTCTACCCTATCTTTTGCTCTCTCGCTCCCCTCTCATTTGCTCTCTTGCTCCCCTCTCTTTTGCTCTCTATCTCCCCTCTCTTTTGCTCTCTCTCTCTCCCCTTTCTTTTGCTCTCTCTCTCCCCTCTCTTTTGCTTTCTCTTTCTCCCCTCTATTTTTCTCTCCCTCCCTACCCTTTTGCTCGTCCTCTCCCCCTTTCTATTGCTCTCTCTCTCACCTCTCTTTTGCTCTCTCTCTTCTGTCTCTTTTGCTCTCTCTCTCCCCTCTCATTTGCTCTCTCTCTCCCCTCTCATTTGCTCTCTCTCCCCTCTCATTTGCTCTCTCTCCCCTCTCATTTGCTCTCTCTACCCTATCTTTTGCTCTCTCGCTCCCCTCTCATTTGCTCTCTTGCTCCCCTCTCTTTTGCTCTCTATCTCCCCTCTCTTTTGCTCTCTCTCTCCCCTCTCTTTTGCTCGCTCTCTCCCCTCTCTTTTGCTTTCTCTCTCTCCCCTCTCTTTTGCTCTCTCTCTCCCCCTCTCTTTTTCTCTCCCTCCCTACTCTTTTGCTTTTCCTCTCCCCCTTTCTATTGCTCTCTCTCTCCCCTCTCTTTTGCTCTCTCTCTTCCGTCTCTTTTGCTCTCTCTCTCCCCTCTCTTTTGGTTTCTCTCTCTTTTGCTCTCTCTCCCCCTGTTCATTTTTTTTGTATTAGGGCACTCCCACTCCCTCCCCTTCCCTGCTGAGCCGCCCACCTGCCCACACCTCCCACCAGCATCAGCAGAAGATTGTTACAGACGGTGACACACACAGTGTCACCGTCTGTAATGATCAGGCATCTGGCCTCATATGGAAGCAGAGCACCGATCGGCAGCACCTTGAAGGATATACCTGGTTGCTAATTACATAACTTAGAATTGTTAGTCCTCTATATCTGAATGAGTATATACTTATAGCACTAATACACCACTTCAAATGTATTGTGTCTGTGGTGTTCGGTTGTGACATACTAACCTCACTGATACTGATTCTCAGACAAGACTTACTTCATACACTGTGTATCTTTGTGCTACACAGTATTTGTGAATAATCCTGAGGTATCAAAAATCTGATCACTGCTACACTAATCACACTGAAACAGCCTTATAGACCTCCGGGTTTGTGATTAGACATTTACTTCCTATCAGGTACTGGCTATTTAAGCCAATATTGTTAGTCCTCACTAGCTATTATTTTAATTGCTCATCCCAATATTTTATGTTTTGTGTTTTAATAAAAGTTATGTTTTAATTTATTCTGGTGTGTATGATCTTCCTGCCCCATTATATCTATACATCAGCCATGTTATTTAATTGTGTCTACTATCAGTGCTTTATGTGTATTCTATGAATGGTTTCTTTTATCCATTCTTTTGTTGTAGCAGTTGAAGTATAGCTGTTTACACAGCACTTACTCTGGTGATATTTTCTTGTCAGCTTTTTACAGTTATACTGCATCACGTTCAAGTGATTTAGTAAATGAGTATTATGTCCCTTTAACTTAAAGCAGCATGCGTAAAGTGAGTGGGTTTTAAGGTTTATAAGTTTATTGAGTAAGAGTGTTTGTTATATTGTTTCATTTGTTGATATGCACTTGACAAAGGCTTCAATCAATGTTGTATTTTTCTATCAATGTCCCATGAGTGCCTTTAAAGTTGCAAAACCTTTGTCTTTAGGCAGTAAAGTGCAGTAAAGCTGAGGGTAAAAGTGATGGACTGGCCAATAATGTGTCCAGACCTAAACCCTATTGAGCATCCGTGGGGCATCCTCAAATGGAAGGTGCAGGAGCACAAGGTCTCTAACATCCACCAGCTCTGTGATGTCGTCATGGAGGAGTGGAAGAGGACTCTAGTGGCAACCTGTGAAGCTCTGGTGAACTCCAAGCCCAAGAGGGTTAAGGCAGTGCTGGAAAATAATGGTTGCCACACAAAATATTGACACTTTGGGCCCAATTTGGACATTTCCACTTAGGGGTGAACTCACTTTTGTTGCCAATGGTTTAGACTTAAATGGCTGTGTGTTTGGTTATTTCGAGGGGACAGGCATTTAAACTGTTATACAGGCAGCACACTCACTACTTACATTGTAGCAAAGTGTCATTTCTTCAGTGTTGTCACATGAAAATATATAATAAAAAATTTACAAAAATATGAGGGGTGTACTCACTTTTGTGAGATACTGTATATATATGTATGTATATATATATATATATATATATATATATATATATATATATATATATTTGTATATTTGCTATGAGACATGTTGTTTGTTTCTCCTTAGCGTCATGAATGCAGTATGAGTTTGGGAAACATTGCTTAATAACGTTTGTGGCTAGACAATTTTAACGCTTACCTTAAGGCCATATTTACCTCCGCATACACGGAGGTTCTCTGTTTCAAAAAATTTATGCACAAGGACGTAAAAATATCTCGCCTATCTTTCAGTTTAAAAACCTGCTCCCACATCACTCTGTACTCTCATATTTTTAGAGAGCTGTAAGCAACACTTGATTTTATATCTTAAGCAATGTTTGTTATAATGTTATTTATTTTAATAGCATTGTTTCCCATTTCCTCTTAAAAACTGTTGTATTAAGGAGGATGTGATATTTTGCAATTAATTATATTTTTTGTACATTTATTGCCATGATGTCTCAAACTGAACCTGCCTCAGACGTTAGCATAGGAACTGAGCTAACATCATATTTTTACCAAAGCTAAGTGTGTTTGTTGTAAAAAAAAGTTGATTTAAATTCTTTATCTCAATTATGTGGCTCTTGTTTTGAAAATATATTAGATGCTGAAATATTTCTATGAGCACAAATGTATCCACTGTTTTTCCCCTCTGTCTAATGCAGAAGGCATTCCTGCAGCAATTAAAATTTTTATTGCTGCTGTCATAGAGGAAGGCTATGACTGCTATTCTGCCTTCAAATAGACGTAAAAGGACATTACAAAGTTTTCCTAAGTCTGGTGAATACTGACATGTCTTCTACTGATGGGGGTTCCTCTGATTCAGAGGATCCTACATCAGAGACAGAAAACATCAAATCTTGTTTTTGTTTAAAATTTAAAATTTTCACCATTTTAACAGGTTGCCGGTGTAATTTCGATATTGTCAGCATCTGGAAATTGATACAGGTGAGTTTAATTACAAATTACAGGAGCATCACAAACTTGGAATGCAATAATTTCTTACAATTTTGAGAAGGTGCCAATAATTTTGTCCAGTCCATTTTTGGAGTTTTGCTTGGAATGTTTCAGATATGGATTTTTTTCTCCACTTTTTTTGTGTCATACCAATACAAATAAAAGCAATAAACATGATAATGCCTAAACATTTGTAATAGCAACAATTTTCTGGACTAAGTGGTGCATTATTTGACAGAAATGCAAGGGTGCCAATATTTTTGGCCATGACTATATATATATATATATATATATATATATATATATATATGTATATATTTAAAATAGAAAACACTTGGCGGGATCAGACTGATATACTTTAGGAAAGTTTTCCTCTGTTCAAAGCACACTGGTCTAAAAGAGGCTGCTCCTGGGTGGTAAATCGCCATAGAACTAGCTGATGAGCTGTTATTCGTTCCTGGTAGAGCGCTTCTCTCTTTGTATACAAATTAAAATGACCATAGGGTGGTCTCCCTATGGGTGATGGAGGAAACCAGACATGGACTCCTTGCCCAGTGTGCTTAGAGGAATGTGGCTGCACCTCACTGACGAGGCCCATAGGAGGCCGAAATGATCATCTGGGGTTGTCATGTTCTTTGTTCAGAGGGAAATTGCCTGGTATTTCGGGGCTGGACTGAAATGACGTAATCCAAGATGGTGTCCCTTAGATTCCGATTGGCTGATAGAATTCTATAAGTCAATCGGATTTAAGGTTGAAAAAATCCTATTGGTTGATGCAATCAGCCAATAGGATTGAACTTCAATCCTATTGGCTGATCCAATCAGCCAATAGGATTGAGCTTGCATTCTATTGGCTGTTCTAATCAGCCAATAGAATGCAAACTCAATCCTATTGGCTGATAGAATTCTATCAGCCAATCGGGAACTAAGGGACGCCATCTTGGATGATGTCATTTTAAGGAATCTTCATTCAGGCAGAAGACTTCATTTGAAGAGGATGCTCCTCGCCGGATGTCTTGAAGATGGACCCACTCCGTGTCGGATGGATGAAGATAGAAGATGCGGTCTGATGAAGACTTCTGCCCGTCTGGAGGACCACTTCTCCCGGCTTCATTGAGGACTTCTTGCCGCTTTGTTGACAACTTCTCCCGGCTTCGTTGAGGATGGATGTCTGGTCTTCAAAACTGTAAGTGGATCTTCAGGGATTAATGTTAGGTTTTTTTAAAGGTTTATTGGGTGGGTTTTATTTTTAGGTTAGGGTTTGGGCCGCAATAGAGCTAAATGCCCTTTTAAGGGCAATGCCCATACAAATGCCCTTTTCAGGGAAATGGGGAGCATAGGTTTTTTTTAGTTAGGGTTTTATTTTTGCAATGCCCTGCAAAAGGCCCCTTTAAGGGCTATTGGTAGTTTAGGCAAGGGTTTTTTTTTTTTATTTTGGGGTGGGCTTTTTTTTATTTTGATAGGGCTATTAGATTAAGTGTAATTAGTCTAAATATCTTGTAATTTGTTTTTTATTTTGTGTAATTTAGTGGTTTTTTTTTTGTAATTTAGGTAATTGTATTTAATTTATTTAATTGTATTTAATTTAGCTAATTTATTTAATTGTAGTGTAAGGTTAGGTGTTAGTGTAACTTGGGGCTAGATTTATTAAAGCTGAGGCGTACAGGGGCACGTATACGAGCCCCAGTATGCCTCAGCTCGCCTGTGGTGGGGCAACATTACCCGCAGGTATTCGCCATTGCACATGAGCGCAATTTAGCTCTTGCGTGCAATCCCGCCCCCTGCCCGAGCACAGCCAATCACGCTTTGGCAGGAGCTGTCAATCTCCTCGGTCTGACTTGTAACTATTAGTTATATTGTAGTTAGCTTAGGGTTTATTTTACAGGTAAGTATTTAGTTTTAAATAGGAATTATTTAGGTAATGATAGTAGGTTTTATTTAGATTTATTTTAATTATATATAAGTTAGGGGGTGTTAGGGTTAGGGTTAGACTTAGGTTTAGGGGTTAATAAATATAGTATAGTTTTGGCAACGTTGGGGGTGGCAGATTAGGGTTTAATAATATTTAACTAGTGCTTACGATGCGGGAGTGCAGAGGTTTAGGGGTTAATATGTTTATTATAGTGGCGGCAATATCGGGAGCGGCAGATTAGGGGTTAATAAATTTATTTTAGTGTTTGCGATGCGGGAGGGCCTTGATTTAGGGGTTAATAGGTAGTTTATGGGTGTTAGTGTATTTTTTAGCACTTTAGTTATGAGTTTTATGCTACGGCTTTGTAGTGTAAAACTCATAACTACTGACTTTAGAATGCGTTACAAATCTTGCGGGATAGGCTCACTTTTTGGCCTAAAATAAAAGCTTGTAATACCAGCGCTATGGAAGTCCCATTGAAAATAGACTATACGCAAATTGCGTAAGTTGATTTGCGGTAAGGCCAAAAAAGTGTGCAGGACAGCTGTACCTACAAGACTCGTAATAGTAGTGGTAGTGAAAAAGCAGGGTTATGAGGCTTAACGCTGCTTTTTTACTCATAACGCAAGACTGGTAATCTAGCCGTATGTTGGGCATTTTGGAAGTCATAAGTCTCAATATGGGTAGGGAATACAGGCAGTGCTAGGCAGCACTAAATAGCCCTAAGTTTGCAACAAGGAGAAAATTCTTGTAATTTACTAACATAGAAACATAGAAACATAGATATTGACGGCAGATAAGAGCCATAGGCCCAGCAAGTCTGCCCGACCTTACCTAACAGTATAAACTTATCTAGTTCGTAGGATAGCCCTATGCTTGTCCCATGCATTTTTAAAGTCCCCCACAGTGTTTGTTGCTACTACCTCTTAAGGAAGTTTATTCCATAAATCAATCACTCTTTCTGTAAAGAAGTGCTTCCTCAAATTACTTCTGAATCTACTACCCTTTAGCTTGAGCTCATGACCCCTTGTTCTTGAATTTTCCATTTTATGTAAAATACCCACAGCCTCAGTTTTACTAAACCCTTTAATGTACTTGAAAGTTGCTATCATATCACCTCTTTCCCTTCTCTCCTCTAAGCTATACATATTTAGGTCATTGAGCCTATCCTGGTAAGTTTTATTTTTTAGACCATGTACCATTTTGGTAGCCCTCCTTTGCACAGATTCAAGTTTGTTAATATCCTTCTGAAGATATGGTCTCCAGAACTGCACACAATACTCAAGATGAGGCCTAACTAATGATCTATAAAGTGGCATAAGAACCTTACTATTTCTGCTGCAAATACCTCTACCAATACATCCAAGCATTCTGCTAGCCTTACTCGCTGCATTACTACATTGTTTACTAAGTTTTAAATCATCTGAAATAATAATTCCCAAGTCCTGTTCCTCGGCTGTAACAGTCAGTAAAGTGTCATTGAGTCTGTAATTAACATTTGGATTTTTCTTCCCTAAATGCATTATTTTACACTTTGCTGTGTTAAACTTTAGACCCCAGTCATTTGTCCAATCCTCCAATTGTTGTATATCACTTCTCATTTTGTCTACCCCCCCTGGAACATCCACTCTGTTGCAAATTTTTGTATCATCTGCAAAGAGACATACTTTCCCCTGTAGCCCTTTGCTGATATCGCAGATAAATATGTTAAACAAAACATTCCCCAGAACTGACCCCTGAGGAACACCACTAGTAACAGCCCCCTCTGCTGAATGAACTCCATTTACTAAGACACTTTGTTTTCTGTCCTTAAGCCAGCATTCCACCCAGTTCACAATTTTTGAATCTAGACCAAGGAGATATAGTTTGTGAATAAGTTTATTGTGTGGGACGGTGTCAAATGCTTTGCTGAAATCTAGATATGCTACATCAACTGCTCCTCCCTTGTCTAATACTTTTGTTACATAATCAAAGAAGTCAATTAAATTAGTCTGACATCATCTCCCTGAAGTAAAACCATGCTGATTTTGGTCCTCTAAATTGTTTGTCTTTATGTAAGTCATAATTCTTTCTTTTAAGAGGCTTTCCATTAATTTCCCTACTACTGAAGTTAAACTAACTGGCCTGTAGTTGCCAGATTCTTCTCTACTGCCCTTTTTATGAAGGGGTATTACATTTGCTATTCTCCAATCATCTGGGACAGCTCTTGTTAATAGTGACTGATTAAACAGATCAGTTAATGGGACAGTTAGCACTGATCGAAGTTCTTTTAAAACCCTTGGATGAATATTATCAGGACCCACTGCCTTTGTAACATTTATTTTTGATAATGCTAACAAAACCTCATCCTCTGTAAAAAGATTACTGTTAAGCTTGTTTCTATTTTGCTATTTAGCAATATATGATAACCAATTAGGATATGTATCTAGTATTAAAGGGACAGTCAAGTCCAAAAAAAACTTTCATGATTCAAATAGGGCATGTAATTTTAAACAACTTTCCAATTTACTTTTATCACCAATTTTGCTTTGTTCTCTTGGTATTCTTAGTTGAAAGCTAAACCTAGGAGGTTTATATGCTAATTTCTTAGACCTTGAAGGCCGCTTCTAATCTAAATGCATTTTGATAGTTTTTAACCACTAGAGGGCATTAGTTCTCGTGTTTCATATAGATAACATTGAGCTCATGCTTGTGAATTTACCATGGAGACAGCTCTGATTGGTTAAAATGTAAGTCTGTCAAAAGAACTGAAATAAGGGGACAGTCTGCTGAGGCTTAGATACAAGGTAATTACAGAGGTAAAACGTGTATAATTATAACTGTGTTGGTTATGCAAAACTGGGGAAGGGGTAATTAAGGGATTATCTATCTTTTAAAACAACAAAAATTCTGGTGTTTATTGTCCCTTTAACTTTGATCATTTTTGTTAGTGTATATTTAATTTTTTGTTGTACAGTATGCATAAGTGTCAGGGTGTTAGCATAAATTTTGATATTGGTATTCCTTGTAATATGAGCAATATTGTGTGCATACTGACAGATATGTTTGCATAGAGATGGCAGGTTATGTTTCCTTATACAGGTAGCCCTCAGTTTACGCTGGGGTTAGGTTCCAGAAGGAATGGTTGTAAATCAAAACCGTTATAAATTGAAACCCAGTTTATAATGTAAGTCAATGGGAAGTGAGGGAGTTAGGTTCTAGACCAGTGATTTTTAACCTTTTTTTTGCCATGGCACACTTTTTTACATTAAAAAATCCTGTGGCACACCACCATCCCAAAATTTAAAAAAACATTGTAGCCTAATACAGCATATATATATACACATTCACACAAACACACACATACTGTATGTATTGTGCTGTTATGCCATGCCTCCTACAAACTACCCCTGCACTGGGAGTAAAAAACAAGCAAAGTTTAAAAAATATGTCACACTGTTGTCAGTCTGCCGTGGCACACCTGAGGATCTCTCACGGCACACTAGTGTGCCACGGCACACTGGTTGAAAAACACTGTTCTAGACCCTTCTCAAAATTGTCATAAGTAACACCTAATTCATTATTTTTAAAGCTTTGAAATGAAAACTTTAAATGCTAAACAGCATTATAAACATAATAAAATAATCACACAACACAAAATATATAATTAAACTAAGTTAAAAGAACAAAAACATTTGCTAAACAGCATTATAAACCTAATAAAATAACCACACAGCACAGACTTCACTTGCATTTTTTTGCAAACAGTTCTTTCTATGCATTCCAATCTGGACTGATTTATAGACAGGAAGATCTTGCTCTTTTGAAATCTGCTTGATAGCTCAGGTCTGGTTAAACTGATTAATTTCAGCTTACTTGGCTTTGCTGCAACAATGGCGGACAGCTCCACCTACTGGCTATTTTAATAAATGCACTGCTTCTCAATGCTTTTCAATAGCAGTCACATGACTGGAAAAAAAGGTTGTTATTCTGAAACGGTGTAAATTGAACCATTGTAAACCGAGGGCCACCTGTACATACATTCTCAAGTTTAATCTTATATCACTTATTGTATTTTGGATTAGGTTACAAGTGGAACGGTATTTAGCAGTCCTGCTCGAGCGTAAACTTAGAGTAATCTTTTTTGCTCTTGTCGGGTTTCGTATGTATTACAAGTTGAAAGCAAAAAGTTTCCACTCAAGCGAAAAAATTCCATGCGCTAGCCAAAGGACTTTTAATATTGTGACTGCATTAACTTATTCTCCCCATAGACTTCAATGGAGAGCGCAGAAGAAAAAAACCTATCACTTATTGCTCACTCGCTAAACTGACAGCAGTCATTAATATTTCACATTCCAATGTTTTTCACATACAGAACATTTTTATTTTTATTGTTAATATATATTTCTATAGATGATCTGTATATACCTATACCTATATATCTATTCCTATAGATATTGTAAAAATTATATATACAGTATATTCTCTGGATTATTTAGAATGTTTTATAGTTTCTATAATATTTTTTAGTAATTATTAATAATATTTTTAAATATTTTATATTTATTATTTCAATGACTGCTTGAAGTCTGGAACACATGAACATCACCAAACGCTGTTTCCTCCTTTGTGATGCTTTTCAAGGCCTATACTGCAGCTGTCTTCAGTTCAGGCTATTGCAGAATATTCCACTTCTTTGCCTTAAAAAACTCCTGGGTTGCTTTCACAGTATGTTTTGGGTCATTGTCCATCTGTAAAGGGAAGCGTCTTCTACTTTGAATGAATCTGAGCAGACAATGTATCCCTATACACTTCAGAATTCATCTGGCTGCTTCTGTCACATCATCAATAAACACTAGTGACCCAGTGCCATTGGAAGCTATGCATGCCCATGCCATCACACTGCCTCCACCGTGTTTTACATGTGAGGTGGTATGCTTCTGATCATGAGCTGTTCCAAGCCTTCTCCATACTTTTTTCTTCCCATCATTCTGGTACAGGTTGATCTTAGTTTCATCTGTCTAAAGAATGCTGTTTCCGAGTTGGGCTTGCTTGTTTAGATATTTTTTGGCAAAGTCTAATCTGGCCTTTCTATTCTTGAGGCTTATAAATGTTTTTCACCTTGTTGTGACCCTCTGTATTTTGCTCTTGTGAAGTCTTCTATTTATGGTAGACTTGGATAATGATATGCCTACCTCCTGGAGAGTGTTATGCTTTTGGCTGGATGTTGTGAAGGGGTTTTTCTTTACCATGGAAAGGATCCACCAATGTTGTCTTCCGTGGATGTCCAGGTCTTTTTGTGTTGCAGAGCACCCCAGTGCATTCTTTTTTTCTCAGAATGTACCAAACTGTTGATTTAGCCACTCCCAATGTTCATGTTATCTCTCAGATGGATTCCTTTTATTTTGCAGCCTAAGGATGACCTATTTCACTTTGCTAAGAGCTCCTTTGGACGCATGTTGTGTGTTCACATCAACAGCTTCTAAATATGAATGCCACATCTGTAATCAAATCCAGAACTTTTACCTGCTTAATTGATGATCAATTAACAAATGAATAGCCCAAACCTCTCCAAGAAACAACTGTTTTCAATTGTCCAATTACTTTTGGTCCCTTGAAAAAGAGGGGCTACATATTCAAGAGCTGTAATTCCTAAAGCGTTTCTCAAATTTGGCATAGAACCTTGTAACGGTGGGAAAGGGTTAAAATAAAAAGAAGTGGTTCCAGTATCAAAGACAGGCCTGGAGAGAATTATATAATTAAAACGTCCATTTTATTTGAATGTGTATAAAAAAGAACAAAAGGGCACAACACAGTTTTGATGAAGTGCCCTTGAGGCAGGAAACACGTCAGTTGTAGCTCTTGGTTGCTTTGCCCTTTTGTTCTTTTTTTATATACATTCTAATAAAATGGACATTTTAATTATATAATTCTCTCTGGGCCTGTCTTAGATACTGGAACCGCTACTTTATTGTATCACTTTTGGATATTCTGAAATTGAGGGGTGGAGTGGAGAGCCCCAGCACTTTCAGCATCACGGCCTGTGCCGTCAAAATTGTTCCGGCACCACAGCGAGGCTGCACACTTTCTGTGTAAGTGTTACACACTAAAATGGACTGGCTGCTGTTATCATACAGCGGGGTTCAAGGAACCTTCCAAATCCCTATAAGTCATCGCCGGTTACAAAGGGCAAGTCCTGAAGAGTGGTAAGCCTTGTTTCTAATTTTTCATTGTGGGGCAGTACTTTAAGCTAGCACCGCGTTAGCCGCACGAGTGGGACTCAGAGAGAGTTGTCATCATGGTGAGTTTCTACATTTGTTTGTACGAGTACTTTCAGCCTACGGTCTGTAATATATGGTACATAAAATAAAAAGGAGTAAACAAACAGAACTGTGCTAGCTTAGATTTCTTTCTCAAGGTAGCTTGGCAAGGAAAGATGGTCACTTACGCTGTTGTTCGCAGAGTCCCATGTAGAATGACAATATTATTTAGCTGATTTCACCATTAAATAGATTTTTTTCTGAGGTCAGGTTACTGACCAGGCCCCTCCCAGAATGGGCAAGGAAGGTAGCTTCCCCTTTTTTATGGCAGGCCATAAACCAAATTGCAATCCCTGGCTGAAGTTATAGGTTACCTTATAATTTTAGTTACAGTACAAATACACATACACTATCCTATTGTGACATCATGTGATTATTTTGATATCAAGAACGACGTGTTTTTCATATTTGGTCTTCAAGTAACATAAAAATGATCAAAACATTTCTTAAAATATCCTAGAGTTTCAACTCAAATTGACCTGTCATGATGGAATTAGATAAGATGGATGAAATAGAGGACACTGACTTCTGTCACTCTATATTAACATATTTGCACATAAAAATCACTGTAGTGAGGGGGACACTGAATTTCCCCCGCCCTGTATTTTGTTCAAACAGATGTACAAAATAAAAAATAAAAACCATTCTTCCCAAAAACCTAATTGCCTATTTTATAGTTCTGATAAGAAGCAGACAAGGAATTACAGGATACAAAAAGTGAAAAAAGGAAAATTAACCCCTGACATTCTAATGTGATGAGGTCTTCATGACACACATATTATTGTCAAAAAATTATTTAGAGAATGTAATTTTAATACTAGTGACTCTGCACTTCTATGTATTTAACTCTGCAAAGGTGTTAAACACATAGTAAAACACTAGTTACCTAGGAGGGTCATGTGACTAGCGCTGCTGATTGGTTCAGCAGCAGCTTCTACTTGGGCCCAGCAGTGCTTCTAAAAGCAAATTAGAGAATGTAATTTTTTTTAACTATAATAGACCTTTAATCTTTGAATTATTTAAAGGGACAGTCTACACCTTAGTCATCTTAAGGTCTTATCTTAGATTAAGCTGCAAATATCCTCCTGCACCCTTTCTATATCATGCAGCAAGAACAGTAAAAAGTTATTTTAAAATTAATATTGTTATTGGCCAGTTTGAAATGGCTGCCAAGCTCTGCCCACTGATGACATCACAATCTGGTCTGCACCTATGCATTGACAGTCTGTTGAATCTAACTAGTGAGCCTTTTGTGATTGGATGCCATATGCAGCCTAGATTGTGATGCCATCAGTGGGCTGATCTTGGCAGCCATTTCAAAGAGGCCAGAAACAATATTAATTTTAAAATAACTTTTTTACCATTCCTGCTGCATGATATAGAAAAGGCGCATGAGGCTGTTTGCAGCTTAATCTAAGGTAAGACATTAAGATGACCAAGGTGTAGACTGTCCCTTTAATCTTTGATATCATTATGTCTAGCATTTACTATTTAATATCCCTTTAATTGTAATTTAACAAAAGCTTGGTGACAGATTCTTTATTTTTTAACCACTGACACCATTTTTGTGAATGGATAGAGTTTTGTTCTGCTGTGCAATGCAGAATAAAACAGTTATGTTTTACATAATTGTTTTTTTGTTTTTTTTTTTACTATAGGCATACCTGAAGCCTGTGTCTCTTGGAATTAACAAAACACAATGTCAAATTGAAAATGAAATATGAGGCTGCCATTTACATTACAGGAGACTTGCCAACACCTTTCTGCTATGTTGAAGACAGGAAATATTCAATCAATCTCAGAGGGAAGGAAGCCGTTCTGTGACTACAGGATGTTTGTATAAATTCTTACCTCGTTTCTTATGATGCCGAGCTTGAATTGTATACTTTATGAAATACAGCTGTGACAGATTACTTGACTATTAACACTCAGCGAACCTTCATTTTACAATGTTCCTTATACTGTGAGTATATTTCCTAATGTATTCAAGATGCTGCCCGGTTTGAAAAGAACACCAGCCCCCCGGGAGCATTGTCTTGTTTTACAATCTCACAGAGAAACATTTTACCTTCTGTAATAAAACAAGTATGAGCCAGCAATGTTGTGTCTTTTCCTTTAAATCTACACTGAAATACAAAATCTTTACTACCAGAGACATCTGCATAGGATGCAAATTCCAACCACCAATCTGAAATGTATCTCAATAATATCTTTCAGTTTAGAGAGCAGACATAATGAAATTCCGAATCTTAGTATTATATTCGGTTCCAGTACAAGTAATAAATAAGCTTCTCTTGTCAATCTGGAAATGCAATGTGATATATTTGACATATATTATATCTGATGGATGTAATACGTATTCCCAGTTCTACAGAAGCCCATTTTTGGTTGTTGAAAGACCACTAGCTCATAAAGGAAGTGCAAATAAATGGTTGCTTTGAATATCAGTCACAAGCTTTAAGATAGGATAACACATTATTTTGTCATTTTAATGCACATATTTTTGCAGTAGACTCAGACTTTTATCCAAAGTATGTAAAGATATTCATAGTTTTATTTATCATAGTAACAATACTTGCAAACACATTTTCAAAAGAAAAGCTCCCAAAAAGGACTTTGAGGGCTCCATGTACAAAACAGGGAAAGCTGCTCTGGAGCCCTTGCAGGGCAGGTTCGCAAATGTCATCAGACCACTGCTTCCTACACCCTACAACACCTCTGAGGTGGTGAGGAAAAATCTCTTAGAGCTTGCTCGCTCTTGGTGATTGACAGGCCTTCAGTCACGTGATTGGTCATGCGAATGAAGAGGTGGTCATTACACACTTTGATGAGTGTGTAATGATACATACTGGTCAGCAAGTTAACAGATCCGCTGCCAGTGTGTAGCGAAGACAGTCGGACAGCTTTGCGAGTTGAGAAGCTGTCCGCCTGATGGTTAGTACATGGAGCCCTGAGTGTTAACTTCCTGTTTTTGAAGTAGAAACTAGGAGGTCTCCTGAAACTGACACATATATTAGCCTATTCATACCTCTTAAGGTTACAGCAAAGCTCTATTCCTGTAACCCCTTTGTTCCCTTGGTAAGGACAAAACTCATTTATATGTGTGACATTCATCAGACTACATACTCAACACTCAGTATACATATGAAATTCATAGCATCTTGGCAGGATGTATATACTTCTATAGGCACTTCAGGACAACAACATCTACAAATGGCGTAATTTCATATTTACTATTTGATTGTGTTTCTCACTTGCATTAGCGTGACTGTCACAATCAGTACAGACGTTATTAAAATTGGGTTTCTTTCATGTAATTAGCAAGAGTCCATGCGCTAGTGACGTATGGGATATACATTCCTACCAGGAGGGGCAAAGTTTCCCAAACCTCAAAATGCCTATAAATACACCCCTCACCACACCCACAATTCAGTTTTACAAACTTTGCCTCCGATGGAGGTGGTGAAGTAAGTTTGTGCTAGATTCTACGTTGATATGCGCTCCGCAGCAAGTTGGAGCCCGGTTTTCCTCTCAGCGTGCAGTGAATGTCAGAGGGATGTGAGGAGAGTATTGCCTATTTGAATGCAGTGATCTCCTTCTACGGGGTCTATTTCATAGGTTCTCTGTTATCGGTCGTAGAGATTCATCTCTTACCTCCCTTTTCAGATCGACGATATACTCTTATATATACCATTACCTCTGCTGATTCTCGTTTCAGTACTGGTTTGGCTTTCTACAAACATGTAGATGAGTGTCCTGGGGTAAGTAAATCTTATTTTCTGTGACACTCTAAGCTATGGTTGGGCACTTTGTTTATAAAGTTCTAAATATATGTATTCAAACATTTATTTGCCTTGACTCAGAATGTTCAACATTCCTTATTTTTCAGACAGTCAGTTTCATATCTGGGATAATGCACTTGAATTAATCATTTTTTTCTTACCTTAAAAAATTTGACTCTTTTTTCCCTGTGGGCTGTTAGGCTCGCGGGGGCTGAAAATGCTTCATTTTATTGCGTCATTCTTGGCGCGGACTTATTTGGCGCAAAAAATTCTTTTCCGTTTCCGGCGTCATACGTGTCGCCGGAAGTTGCGTCATTTTTTGACGTTATTTTGCGCCAAAAATGTAGGCGTTCCGGATGTGGCGTCATTTTTGGCGCCAAAAGCATTTAGGCGCCAAATAATGTGGGCGTCTGATTTGGCGCTAAAAAATATGGGCGTCGCTTTTGTCTCCACATTATTTCAGTCTCATTTTTTCATTGCTTCTGGTTGCTAGAAGCTTGTTCTTTGGCATTTTTTCCCATTCCTGAAACTGTCATTTAAGGAATTTGATCAATTTTGCTTTATATGTTGTTTTTTCTCTTACATATTGCAAGATGTCTCACGTTGCATCTGAGTCAGAAGATACTACAGGAAAATCGCTGTCTAGTGCTGGATCTACCAAAGCTAAGTGTATCTGCTGTAAACTTTTGGTAGCTATTCCTCCGGCTGTTGTTTGTATTAATTGTCATGACAAACTTGTTAATGCAGATAATATTTCCTTTAGTAAAGTACCATTGCCTGTTGCAGTTCCTTCAACATCTAAGGTGCAGAATGTTCCTGATAACATAAGAGATTTTGTTTCTGAATCCATAAAGAAGGCTATGTCTGTTATTTCTCCTTCTAGTAAACGTAAAAAATCTTTTAAAACTTCTCTCCCTACAGATGAATTTTTAAATGAACATCATCATTCTGATTCTGATGACTCTTCTGGTTCAGAGGATTCTGTCTCAGAGATTGATGCTGATAAATCTTCATATTTATTTAAAATGGAATTTATTCGTTCTTTACTTAAAGAAGTACTAATTGCTTTAGAAATAGAGGATTCTGGTCCTCTTGATACTAATTCTAAACGTTTAGATAAGGTATTTAAATCTCCTGTGGTTATTCCAGAAGTTTTTCCTGTTCCTAATGCTATTTCTGCAGTAATTTCCAAAGAATGGGATAAATTGGGTAATTCATTTACTCCTTCTAAACGTTTTAAGCAATTATATCCTGTGCCGTCTGACAGATTAGAATTTTGGGACAAAATCCCTAAAGTTGATGGGGCTATTTCTACCCTTGCTAAACGTACTACTATTCCTACGTCAGATGGTACTTCGTTTAAGGATCCTTTAGATAGGAAAATTGAATCCTTTCTAAGAAAAGCTTATCTGTGTTCAGGTAATCTTCTTAGACCTGCTATATCATTGGCTGATGTTGCTGCAGCTTCAACTTTTTGGTTGGAAACTTTAGCGCAACAAGTAACAGATCATGATTCTCATGATATTATTCTTCTTCTTCAGCATGCTAATAATTTTATCTGTGATGCCATTTTTGATATTATCAGAGTTGATGTCAGGTTTATGTCTCTAGCTATTTTAGCTAGAAGAGCTTTATGGCTTAAGACTTGGAATGCTGATATGGCTTCTAAATCAACTCTACTTTCCATTTCTTTCCAGGGTAACAAATTATTTGGTTCTCAGTTGGATTCTATTATCTCAACTGTTACTGGTGGGAAAGGAACTTTTTTACCACAGGATAAAAAATCTAAGGGTAAAAACAGGGCTAATAATCGTTTTCGTTCCTTTCGTTTCAACAAAGAACAAAAGCCTAATCCTTCATCCTCAGGAGCAGTTTCAGTTTGGAAACCATCTCCGGTCTGGAATAAATCCAAGCCTGCTAGAAAGGCAAAGCCTGCTTCTAAGTCCACATGAAGGTGCGGCCCTCATTCCAGCTCAGCTGGTAGGGGGCAGGTTACGTTTTTTCAAAGAAATTTGGATCAATTCTGTTCACAATCTTTGGATTCAGAACATTGTTTCAGAAGGGTACAGAATTGGTTTCAAGATGAGACCTCCTGCAAAGAGATTTTTTCTTTCCCGTGTCCCAGTAAATCCAGTGAAAGCTCAAGCATTTCTGAATTGTGTTTCAGATGTAGAGTTGGCTGGAGTAATTATGCCAGTTCCAGTTCCGGAACAGGGGATGGGGTTTTATTCAAATCTCTTCATTGTACCAAAGAAGGAGAATTCCTTCAGACCAGTTCTGGATCTAAAAATATTGAATGGTTATGTAAGGATACCAACGTTCAAGATGGTAACTGTAAGGACTATCTTGCCTTTTGTTCAGCAAGGGCATTATATGTCCACAATAGATTTACAGGATGCATATCTGCATATTCCGATTCATCCAGATCATTATCAGTTCCTGAGATTCTCTTTTCTGGACAAGCATTACCAGTTTGTGGCTCTGCCGTTTGGCCTAGCTACAGCTCCAAGAATTTTTACAAAGGTTCTCGGTGCCCTTCTGTCTGTAATCAGAGAACAGGGTATTGTGGTATTTCCTTATTTGGACGATATCTTGGTACTTGCTCAGTCTTTACATTTAGCAGAATCTCATACAAATCGACTTGTGTTGTTTCTTCAAGATCATGGTTGGAGGATCAATTTACCAAAAAGTTCATTGATTCCTCAGACAAGGGTAACTTTTCTGGGTTTCCAGATAGATTCAGTGTCCATGTCTCTGTCTTTAACAGACAAGAGACGTCTAAAATTGATTTCAGCTTGTCGAAACCTTCAGTCACAATCATTCCCTTCGGTAGCCTTATGCATGGAAATTCTAGGTCTTATGACTGCTGCATCGGACGCAATCCCCTTTGCTCGTTTTCACATGCGACCTCTTCAGCTCTGTATGCTGAATCAATGGTGCAAGGATTACACACAGATATCTCAATTAATATCTTTAAAACCGATTGTTCGACACTCTCTAACGTGGTGGACAGATCACCATCGTTTAATTCAGGGGGCTTCATTTGTGCTTCCGACCTGGACTGTAATTTCAACAGATGCAAGTCTCACAGGTTGGGGAGCTGTGTGGGGATCTCTGACGGCACAAGGAGTTTGGGAATCTCAGGAGGTGAGATTACTGATCAATATTTTGGAACTCCGTGCAATTTTCAGAGCTCTTCAGTTTTGGCCTCTTCTGAAGAGAGAATCGTTCATTTGTTTTCAGACAGACAATGTCACAACTGTGGCATACATCAATCATCAAGGAGGGACTCACAGTCCTCTGGCTATGAAAGAAGTATCTCGAATTTTGGTTTGGGCGGAATCCAGCTCCTGTCTAATCTCTGCGGTTCATATCCCAGGTATAGACAATTGGGAAGCGCATTATCTCAGTCGCCAAACGTTGCATCCGGGCGAATGGTCTCTTCACCCAGAGGTATTTCTTCAGATTGTTCAAATGTGGGAACTTCCAGAAATAGATCTGATGGCGTCTCATCTAAACAAGAAACTTCCCAGGTATCTGTCCAGATCCCGGGATCCTCAGGCGGAGGCAGTGGATGCATTATCACTTCCTTGGAAGTATCATCCTGCTTATATCTTTCCGCCTCTAGTTCTTCTTCCAAGAGTAATCTCCAAGATTCTGAAGGAATGCTCGTTTGTTCTGCTGGTAGCTCCGGCATGGCCTCACAGGTTTTGGTATGCAGATCTTGTCCGGATGGCCTCTTGCCAACCGTGGACTCTTCCGTTAAGACTAGACCTTCTGTCACAAGGTCCTTTTTTCCCATCAGGATCTGAAATCCTTAAATTTAAAGGTATGGAGATTGAACGCTTGATTCTTGGTCAAAGAGGTTTCTCTGACTCTGTGATTAATACTATGTTACAGGCTCGTAAATCTGTATCTAGAGAGATATATTATAGAGTCTGGAAGACTTATATTTCTTGGTGTCTTTCTCATCATTTTTCTTGGCATTCTTTTAGAATACCGAGAATTTTACAGTTTCTTCAGGATGGTTTAGATAAGGGTTTGTCCGCAAGTTCCTTGAAAGGTCAAATCTCTGCTCTTTCTGTTCTTTTTCACAGAAAGATTGCTATTCTTCCTGATATTCATTGTTTTGTACAAGCTTTGGTTCGTATAAAACCTGTCATTAAGTCAATTTCTCCTCCTTGGAGTTTGAATTTGGTTCTGGGAGCTCTTCAAGCTCCTCCGTTTGAACCTATGCATTCATTGGACATTAAATTACTTTCTTGGAAAGTTTTGTTCCTTTTGGCCATCTCTTCTGCCAGAAGAGTTTCTGAATTATCTGCTCTTTCTTGTGAGTCTCCTTTTCTGATTTTTCATCAGGATAAGGCGGTGTTGCGAACTTCTTTTGAATTTTTACCTAAAGTTGTGAATTCCAACAACATTAGTAGAGAAATTGTGGTTCCTTCATTATGTCCTAATCCTAAGAATTCTAAGGAGAAATCGTTGCATTCTTTGGATGTTGTTAGAGCTTTGAAATATTATGTTGAAGCTACTAAGTCTTTCCGAAAGACTTCTAGTCTATTTGTTATTTTTTCCGGTGCTAGAAAAGGCCAGAAAGCTTCTGCCATTTCTTTGGCATCTTGGTTGAAATCTTTAATTCATCTTGCCTATGTTGAGTCGGGTAAAACTCCGCCTCAGAGGATTACAGGTCATTCTACTAGGTCAGTTTCTACTTCCTGGGCGTTTAGGAATGAAGCTTCGGTTGATCAGATTTGCAAAGCAGCAACTTGGTCCTCTTTGCATACTTTTACTAAATTCTACCATTTTGATGTATTTTCTTCTTCTGAAGCAGTTTTTGGTAGAAAAGTACTTCATGCAGCGGTTTCAGTTTGAATCTTCTGCTTATGTTTTTCATTAAACTTTATTTTGGGTGTGGATTATTTTCAGCAGGAATTGGCTGTCTTTATTTTATCAATAAAAGAGTAGTCACAGCTGCAAAATACTTGCTGTGAAAAAGAATGACAAGGCAGCACTCAAATTGCATAAATAACAAGTGGTTTATTTGGTAAACCTGCACATGTCAAAAACAATTCCCAAAACTCTTAATTAAACTAAAAAGGAGTAACTAATAAACCCAGGCCTGGTTAGTACTTTATCTAACACACTACCGTAAAGCTACGGTTAATACAAATGATTGTTCGAAGTATATTACATGTTTGCACTATGCACTATTACAAACAAACAAAAAATGTGTGAAAGATACACTGTTGCAACAATATCCAAAGGAGACACAGATAAACAAATGTCCGTTTAACAGAGCACTTAGTGTGAATCACACGCTCTGCAATTGAAATATGTTACAAAGAAGCAGTTCCTGCGTTACTGATTGGAAGGTCAACTGTTATAGATTACTGAGCAAACAGTCTCACCACATTCGCGGTACAAAGTTCCAGTATTCGCTTCAACACTAGCTTGTATAGTTACCACTTGATCACTCCAGACTTTGCATTTTTCTCATGCCGGATCCTGGTAATTCTCCAAACAAAGCAATGTGTGTTGAAAGCTCCATAACGGTTTCAGTACCTCCTTGTATTATAAACCGGAACTCCTCTTCAAGACTGCTGCATGCTTTTCAGTTGTCAGAACCACATAAAGGTAACACAGTATGCTTTTAATCAGCTGCCAGGGATTTAGGGATTTAGTACTCCACTTCAAACAGTTGCCGCTTCACAAAACGTCAGACATGACGCGTTTCGCCCCTCCCCTTAGTGGGCTGACTTTAGGGCCTCATCGGATGCTTACTTGTGGTGAAAACACCCCTTTTATAGCACTATAGCTAATTTAAATATTTGATTGACAGTTTTAGCACCATATTGCAACCTTATATTCGAAGATAAACAAAAACTTATTATTGCACAAACATCATATTTGTTAAATAGTTACATGTTATGCAACAAATACTTGGGTTTTACTTTTTCATTCTGGGATGGCAAAATCGACGCTATACCATTTTTCTACCTTTGCAATCTATCACATCTCAAAACCTTTACTTATCATCAAGGCTAAACAAATGACTATTATATACACAACCAAAATAATGTATGTATGAAGAGTCCAACAGGTTCTTTTACAGTTGTCCCCTACTAGGGTTAATTCTACAGAAAGCATGAGAAATCTATTTTTTCATTAAGGCCATTTGGAGACAGAGTGTTTAATCGATAAATCCATCGAGATTCATTCCTTAATAACATATTATCCACATCACCCCCTCGGCGGTGCTGTTTTATGTGCTGGATGCCAGTTACTTTCATTATGGTAAAATCAGAATTATGATATAATTCAAAGTGTCTAGCCACTGGGCTATCCTGCTCTTTATTCTTAATGTCATCCCTATGCTCTCTGACTCGATCTTTTAGATCACGTTTAGTTTTCCCTATATAAAATAGGGGGCATGAGCAGTGCAAGAGGTAAATGACACCTGTAGTGTTGCAGGTTATCCATTGTTTTATATTATATTGTTTGCCTGTTAAAGTTTCAAATTTACATGTTTTTTGTATAAACCTGCAATACACACAATGCCCACAAGGACTACAACCTTGCCATTTGCCTCTTGTGCTTAACCAATTGGTTTTCGGTTCTCTTGTATATTCACTTCTAACAAGCTTATCCTTAAGACTGTCAGCTCTGCGTGCTGTCAACAATGGAAAGTCTCCTACATAGTCTTTTAGTTCAGTATCAATAGTCAGCATGTGCCAATATTTATTCATGATGTCTCTAAGTTTGCCCCAGTGTGCGTTATATTTAGTTATGAGGCGTACTTTATCACCATTCCTTTTAACTACATTCTGTTTATAGAGCAGTTCATTTCTTGTACTGTTCCTAGCCCTTGTCCAGGCCCTTTTTACCTGTCTTTTAGAATATCCCCTTTCAAGGAACCTAGACGACATGTCTTTGGCCTGTGATTCAAACTCCTCTAAGTCGGAACAATTCCTTCTCAACTGAAGGAATTGGCCAACTGGAATGCCCGTTTTTAGGCATTCAGGATGGTGGCTAGTAGCATGTAAAAGGCTATTAGTGGCCGTTGATTTACGATGGACCCTAGTGGTTAAGTGTCTACCTTCTTTCCTAATTGATAGATCTAAGAAAGTTGCTTCATCTTTACTCATTTCACATGTAAGAAAGATGTTGTACCCATTGTCAGAGTTTAGTATACTCAAGAAATTTTCAAACAACTCTTTACTGCCCCGCCACAGGAGTAAAATATCATCCACATAGCGGAGCCAGAGTGCCACATGTGCCTCCACTAGGGACTCAAAACACGAAAAAACCTCTCGTGCCTCCCATAAGCCTAGATGTAGACAGGCATATGTGGGTGCACATGTGGCACCCATGGCTGTGCCTTGAAGCTGTCTATAATATCTTCCATCAAATTGGAATATATTATTATTCAAAATGAGTTGTAACAAAGAGATTACAAAATCAGTATGCTTTTGAAAATCATGCCCTCTCTGTTCTAGAAAATATCTAGTTGCTCTGATTCCCACATTATGGGGGATCGAGGAGTATAACGACTCGACATCGAGGGTCACTAACCATGTGTCTTCATCAACCTCAATGCCATCTAATTTCCTGAGGACATCTGAAGTATCTTGGACATAGGAGGGCAGTGAACTTAGAAACGGTCTCATAAAGTAGTCTATATATCTACTCGCTCCTTCCATAGGCCCCCCTATGCCCGAGATAATTGGTCGTCCCGGCGGTTTGCTCATACTTTTATGCAGCTTGGGGATGCAGTAAAAGGTTGGCACAATAGGAAACTTTTTGAACATGAATGCATGTTCTTTGGTTGTTATTAGTCCTTCTCTCAAAGCATCATTGAGAATGAACAAAAGCTCATTACAAGATGTATCAAATGCAATTCTGTTTGTCAATTCATACTGTGTAGTGTTGGATAACTGCCTCTGGATTTCTGTCACATAGTCATTATCATTCATGACCACCAAGTTACCACCCTTATCGGATGATTTAAAAATGAGTCCCTTCCTACTGAGTAATTCTTTGAGAGACTTTCTCTCATCTAAACTCAAATTATCCTGAACGACTTCACATCCTTGTAAATCCCCAATCTCTCTTTCAACGCATCTTACAAAGTTTTGAATCTCTGGAGCTGTTGAGAGTGGGGGCATATATTTGGAAGTCGGTCTTAGATTGGATTTTTTAGGGTGTTGAGTAATATCAACATCCTCATTTTGCTCCTCTAAAAGTGACAGTAAGTCATCCAGAGCAGGTTTGTCACTTCTGTCCAGAGGCACATCCGGACCCATTTTTCTATTCATAACTTTTTTAAGTACAAGTTTCCTGGCAAACAAATTTAGGTCTTTTATGAATTCAAATTTGTCCAGATGTGCCGATGGGCAGAACGACAAACCTTTACTTAGCAGTGACATTTGTGTGAGGGACAGGGGGACGGAAGACAAGTTCACAACCCTGAGGGTGTCAACACCCCCAGATCCATGTGAGCCAAGAATAGAGCTCATACCCTCTGATTCCTGGTTAACATCCGTGTGCCTCTGTTGTTCTTGTACCTCCCACCACCTCTTCTCTTGTTTGAAGAGCGTCCACCTCCCTCTCTTTCTCCTGCCCCCCCTCCTTGTTTTCCGCCTAAAGGGAGCAGGTCTGAAGAAGAGCCAGCCACAATTTCATTTTGTTCATTATCTGAGTTGTCAGTCCCTGAGTCATATGAAAACCTACTGTTATTACTATTTCTGTAGATGTAGATCTTATTTTTCCTTTCATCATCCTGATCTCTCATTAATTTTTTCCTCTTTCTAAATTTCACTTCATTTTGTAATTTATCTAGATTCCTTTGAATCTCTTTGTTTAGTTTTTCGAAAGCTGGATCTACAGAAAAAATATTCACAGCTAGATATGCCTTTTCTACTTCAATCTTACTTTCTTCTAACTTAATTTTATCCTCTGATATCATTAATTCCATCAGTTCAATTGTGCATTTTGTTAGAATTGCATTCCATTTTGCAATAAATTCATTATCAGCATTAGGTCCTCTTAAACTAATACCAGGGTCCAGTTTAATCCTTAGACCTCTTGGTATTAGTTTTTCTCTAACATAGTTATCATTATCTCGGGCATAGGGGGGCCTATGGAAGGAGCGAGTAGATATATAGACTACTTTATGAGACCGTTTCTAAGTTCACTGCCCTCCTATGTCCAAGATACTTCAGATGTCCTCAGGAAATTAGATGGCATTGAGGTTGATGAAGACACATGGTTAGTGACCCTCGATGTCGAGTCGTTATACTCCTCGATCCCCCATAATGTGGGAATCAGAGCAACTAGATATTTTCTAGAACAGAGAGGGCATGATTTTCAAAAGCATACTGATTTTGTAATCTCTTTGTTACAACTCATTTTGAATAATAATATATTCCAATTTGATGGAAGATATTATAGACAGCTTCAAGGCACAGCCATGGGTGCCACATGTGCACCCACATATGCCTGTCTACATCTAGGCTTATGGGAGGCACGAGAGGTTTTTTCGTGTTTTGAGTCCCTAGTGGAGGCACATGTGGCACTCTGGCTCCGCTATGTGGATGATATTTTACTCCTGTGGCGGGGCAGTAAAGAGTTGTTTGAAAATTTCTTGAGTATACTAAACTCTGACAATGGGTACAACATCTTTCTTACATGTGAAATGAGTAAAGATGAAGCAACTTTCTTAGATCTATCAATTAGGAAAGAAGGTAGACACTTAACCACTAGGGTCCATCGTAAATCAACGGCCACTAATAGCCTTTTACATGCTACTAGCCACCATCCTGAATGCCTAAAAACGGGCATTCCAGTTGGCCAATTCCTTCGGTTGAGAAGGAATTGTTCCGACTTAGAGGAGTTTGAATCACAGGCCAAAGACATGTCGTCTAGGTTCCTTGAAAGGGGATATTCTAAAAGACAGGTAAAAAGGGCCTGGACAAGGGCTAGGAACAGTACAAGAAATGAACTGCTCTATAAACAGAATGTAGTTAAAAGGAATGGTGATAAAGTACGCCTCATAACTAAATATAACGCACACTGGGGCAAACTTAGAGACATCATGAATAAATATTGGCACATGCTGACTATTGATACTGAACTAAAAGACTATGTAGGAGACTTTCCATTGTTGACAGCACGCAGAGCTGACAGTCTTAAGGATAAGCTTGTTAGAAGTGAATATACAAGAGAACCGAAAACCAATTGGTTAAGCACAAGAGGCAAATGGCAGGGTTGTAGTCCTTGTGGGCATTGTGTGTATTGCAGGTTTATACAAAAAACATGTAAATTTGAAACTTTAACAGGCAAACAATATAATATAAAACAATGGATAACCTGCAACACTACAGGTGTCATTTACCTCTTGCACTGCTCATGCCCCCTATTTTATATAGGGAAAACTAAACGTGATCTAAAAGATCGAGTCAGAGAGCATAGGGATGACATTAAGAATAAAGAGCAGGATAGCCCAGTGGCTAGACACTTTGAATTATATCATAATTCTGATTTTACCATAATGAAAGTAACTGGCATCCAGCACATAAAACAGCACCGCCGAGGGGGTGATGTGGATAATATGTTATTAAGGAATGAATCTCGATGGATTTATCGATTAAACACTCTGTCTCCAAATGGCCTTAATGAAAAAATAGATTTCTCATGCTTTCTGTAGAATTAACCCTAGTAGGGGACAACTGTAAAAGAACCTGTTGGACTCTTCATACATACATTATTTTGGTTATGTATATAATAGTCATTTGTTTAGCCTTGATGATAAGTAAAGGTTTTGAGATGTGATAGATTGCAAAGGTAGAAAAATGGTGTAGCGTCGATTTTGCCATCCCAGAATGAAAAAGTAAAACCCAAGTATTTGTTGCATAACATGTAACTATTTAACAAATATGATGTTTGTGCAATAATAAGTTTTTGTTTATCTTCGAATATAAGGTTGCAATATGGTGCTAAAACTGTCAATCAAATATTTAAATTAGCTATAGTGCTATAAAAGGGGTGTTTTCACCACAAGTAAGCATCCGATGAGGCCCTAAAGTCAGCCCACTAAGGGGAGGGGCGAAACGCGTCATGTCTGACGTTTTGTGAAGCGGCAACTGTTTGAAGTGGAGTACTAAATCCCTAAATCCCTGGCAGCTGATTAAAAGCATACTGTGTTACCTTTATGTGGTTCTGACAACTGAAAAGCATGCAGCAGTCTTGAAGAGGAGTTCCGGTTTATAATACAAGGAGGTACTGAAACCGTTATGGAGCTTTCAACACACATTGCTTTGTTTGGAGAATTACCAGGATCCGGCATGAGAAAAATGCAAAGTCTGGAGTGATCAAGTGGTAACTATACAAGCTAGTGTTGAAGCGAATACTGGAACTTTGTACCGCGAATGTGGTGAGACTGTTTGCTCAGTAATCTATAACAGTTGACCTTCCAATCAGTAACGCAGGAACTGCTTCTTTGTAACATATTTCAATTGCAGAGCGTGTGATTCACACTAAGTGCTCTGTTAAACGGACATTTGTTTATCTGTGTCTCCTTTGGATATTGTTGCAACAGTGTATCTTTCACACATTTTTTGTTTGTTTGTAATAGTGCATAGTGCAAACATGTAATATACTTCGAACAATCATTTGTATTAACCGTAGCTTTACGGTAGTGTGTTAGATAAAGTACTAACCAGGCCTGGGTTTATTAGTTACTCCTTTTTAGTTTAATTAAGAGTTTTGGGAATTGTTTTTGACATGTGCAGGTTTACCAAATAAACCACTTGTTATTTATGCAATTTGAGTGCTGCCTTGTCATTCTTTTTCACAGCAAGTATTTTGCAGCTGTGACTACTCTTTTATTTATCTAGTTACTATTGTATTGTGACTGCTAGCACCAAAATTGTTTTGTTTGTAGTCTAGATAGTGTGCACACATTCTTATAATTTATACATGTCTTTATTTTATCCCTCCCTCTCTAGTCACTCTTGTGTGGAAAGATCCACATCTTGGGTAATCATTATCCCATACGTCACTAGCTCATGGACTCTTGCTAATTACATGAAAGAAAACATAATTTATGTAAGAACTTACCTGATAAATTCATTTCTTTCATATTAGCAAGAGTCCATGAGGCCCGCCCTTTTTTTGTGGTGGTTATGATTTTGTATAAAGCACAATTATTCCAATTCCTTATTTTATATGCTTTCGCACTTTTTTATCACCCCACTTCTTGGCTATTCGTTAAACTGAATTGTGGGTGTGGTGAGGGGTGTATTTATAGGCATTTTGAGGTTTGGGAAACTTTGCCCCTCCTGGTAGGAATGTATATCCCATACGTCACTAGCTCATGGACTCTTGCTAATATGAAAGAAATGAATTTATCAGGTAAGTTCTTACATAAATTATGTTTTTTTACAGATCGTATAATCAAGGCTTTCAGAGTTAACAATTCGTTTCCATCCACACCACTTTTAACTCATCTAAAAGTATGTATTAGGCTATCTAAATGGTCAGACTCTGCACTGTTTTTCGATTTCTAAATGAGCGTTTGACAACTTTCGCTAGTGTTGCCATCTTTTGTTCAGGTCAAACCCGAACACTCTTGCGCCGTGCACAGAACAGAACTATGTATAATAGCACATAAACTCAAACTCACACACAGATATTAACACAATCACACACTTACTCTCTTACACATACCCCCACACACATGTGCTTAATGGTGTTTCTGTGTGTGAATGTGTGTGTGTGTGTGTGGGTATCAAACATACTATTAGATAGACACATACATACATACACACTCATACATACATACAAAGAAACATTCTCACACAGAAACACTCAGACACATACACAAAAACATTCTCAAAGTACGTAGACATTCCCCCCCCTCTCTCCCTCTCACACACACACAGAAACA